>NC_092236.1:20429517-20637017 GCF_036320965.1 Panulirus ornatus | reverse complement strand
GAAAACTGAAACTTCTAGCTTGAAATGAAATGAAAAAAATGAATGTCACATAATGGTTCAAACTCTGGCTATGGAAAAGGGAAATGTATAATTTATTTACACAAACGTCAATAGTAGTTTTCATCAATTTAACCACTGTATCATACTGCCTGGTCCACTTCTCTTATCATGAAACAGGAATATTGGCTTATGATGTTTCTCAATTTTCTTCATTACACAAAGTACAACCATATCTTGGATACATGAGGGTAGGTAGTTGGTCATCCACCATAATAAAGCCTTGACAGACCAAAAATTTATCTGGACCTCAACTTTTCCAGTACATTTATGAAAAACACCTTCTTGCTTTCAATCTCTATCACTTTGAAAAAAAAAAAAGAATAAGCTTCAATGTCTAAGCTACATTTTTTTCCAAATTTCATTATTTTCTTGTCAGAGCACCATGTATGAAAACTATCACTCCAGTAACACAACTATAAACATTTACTTCCCCTTTATAAAAGTAATATCTAAATAAATATATATCATTCACAACATTTTAAAACAATTACATGTTGAACTTAACTTAAATTCTTCCTTGCATGTACTTCTTTCATGTGTAATGAGCATTACGGTAGAATTTGGTGATTACACAGAATATCAAGCGCTGGGGTTTGGATGGTTGTTTGATGCCAATGTAAGTGAAAAAAGTAAGGAGCACTACCACCTCATATTCAAACTTCAGAAACCCATGCAACATTTTAACAAGAATCTTAAATCTGTGGGATTCAGACTTTGGATGTATTTCGTTACATACCCTAATTGGAGAGGAAATGAACCTGCATATGTCACAGCAAGAACATAATTCCAGGTGTCTGTAACTGCAATTTTAGCTCTTATCACAACCCTTACTCTCAAAGCTTCCCAAGCAGTAAACAGCTTTATACAGCATAGGATGCTCATTTTTCTCTTTCTGCTTCTGCATTACCAACCAATCTCCTCTCAGCTTCTTTATAACCTAGTTATTTTCTTGATCATCAGTCTTACTTCTTTCACTATTTCTAATTTCAGTATCATCAACATCAACTATAGCATCATTTTCATTCTAATCCCTTGCTGTCATGTTTGTTTTGTTTTTCATCTTTTGGCTGCTCGGATTACAAACCCACATGAAGCCACTTCATTTACCGTACCTTTCTATTCTCAGGCCGTTGTCCATACCCGGTTGATGTGTTACTCATCATATCATAGGGTTAGTATTTAGTGTACATACTGTATACTCTGTGTCTATTTAGTAGATGGTTCTCTATTTTTCCCATCAGAGTGGTATAGTTTCTTTTTGTTCCTTGAGTTTTCTTTTATGTTTCAGATTATTTTGCAGGTTGAACATGTGACAGTTAAACCAACATACATGATCTTCTCGAAAATGTTGGGTATTAAAGAAGGACTTTCATATTCAGATATATGAAGACTAGTATACAGGAGGAAAAGAGTAAGAGATAACAAATGACTTGAGTGTCTGTAGCTTTTGCTTAAATGAATCTGATTCTGCATTTATTACACTTTCATGGAACTAGCTCTAATATCTTAATACACTGTAATTAAAAGAAAAACAATATGGGGAAAAAAAGACTTACTTCAGCTGGTATGCACATGGGAAAATTATGGCAAAAGTGTGGAAAAAAAATAAGGAACCTCTAACAAACACAGTGAAGTCTGAGAATGTATAGCAAACAAAAAACAACAAAGTGTTTTGGATAGTGACCATGACTAAAAGAAACATCAATGGGAAAAAATGTCAACCCCTAACTTTTCCCAGTCATCTTCCATTTATGGGGAACTTTTCATTTTCATGAGTCATTAAAGGAAGGGGTCAGTTTTCTTAAAAAATTCTTACATCATATACCATATCATTTACTTTATGCATATTAATCAAATGAAGATGTAGAGACCTACCTATGGGGAACATAGTGTGCTGCAGGGACTTCTGAGGAATCTGACTTAGAAAGAAAGTTTGATCTTTCAGTCGGTCTATACTCTGCAACAATCTTGCACCTGTTAATGAGTATGATTGATATTACTGTATATACCCAATTATTAAGATAAACTGAAATTTTCCTCAAAAAGTACAGTGCATATACAAATCCTAGTCCACCCATCAAAAGTATCCCAGTTCTCCTCAAGCCATACCCTATATCCAAGAGGACTTCTTCATACTGTCTTTCCAGCTCTGCGGAGGTTTTCTCCCATCTCTTCATTCACGGAGCACACAAAATTGCATTCTTAGCCATCCCTTCTCTCTGCATGGCCACAATAATTCACAGCTCTAATAGATTTCTCAACCAATCTTCTCTCCATATCTTCAGTTTTCACTCCAATCAACTCACCCCACTCCTTGTTCTTTAAATCATTCTGACCACATCCATTCTCTCCCATTAAATCATTCTGACCACAGCCATTCTCTCCATACATCTATAGGTCCATAAAGCTTCATTCTTACATTCTGGTCACTCTTCCCTCAGCACAGGATTATTCTTTATAATGCCTTCAGTGACTTCAACTACCCTCCTAGCTTTCAAATCTTCTTTCCATTTCCACTGTCTTAATATACTTTAACACAAAAAAACATTCTCATTTATGCTAAGAAGTCTCTCAAAACTTCATTTTTGTATAACAATTTTATTTTTTCATTCTATCAATCTTTCACAAAAATCTCAAAACTTCATTTTTGTCAACAATATTCATTTTTCATTCTATCTATACTTCATGCCCTCTTTACTCTACTATCCATTTCAATTTTACAAACCCATGTTTCCTTTCCACAAATAGGAGTTTGCTGCTCATGCATTCTATCCCATACATGACCCTAATACTCCTGAATGTTCAGATCCCTATAACACGAAGCCTCTTTCATCCATCCTTAATTTTCCTGGTCTTCCCCTTCCATCTTAGTCCTGAATATCCTCTCCATAAGTCTGAACTTTACAGCACACCCTGGTAAACTCTGTCAATCAGACGGCACTTACCACTGCATCTCTTTTCAACTGATATTCCTTTCATGATCAACCCTCTAGCATTTTACATCCAACACATTCACACTCTTCTGTTCTCTTACTGCTTTGGGCCCAAGATTCACACCCATACAACACCATCAGGACTTGATACACACTTATCTTTGCTCCTACGGGCACTTGCCTCTCCTTCCACGTACTCCTCAATGCACCCAGGACCTTAGTGACTCCGCCTATACTATGACTCACTTCAACCCTGAAGGGTCCACGGCCAAATCCACTTCCAGGTATCTAAAATCACTTCTTTCAGGTCCTCCCATTCCTTGTTATATAGACTCCCAAACTCTGTAACCAGCTTCTTGAGTTTTATCTTGAGTCTGCTACCTGAGCCATGTCAACTGCAAATAGCAACTAATTCATCTCCCATGCCTCCTAACCCCTAGCATATCACAGACCTTCCCCTTGCTCTAAGACTCTTTTATGCATGTCCCTCCCTAGCCTGTTTACGAATAGATGAAACAAGCACAATGACACCACATTCTTAATGCAGACCTACCACCAATAATCACTTACCCTCCTCCCTTGTTAAGCACCCACATATCTTACCATCAAAGTCTCAGTACTTTTTGTGAAGGGTTGCTACCTCTATTTAAATTGGGAACCTTCAACCCATTATTTCTGGAGATTTTTCACAAAGACCCTATTCTTAAAACACTTTGTAAAAAATTATTGTTTTCACTCCATCTCAGAGATTTTATCTTACTGAACTACATAATCAGATCTCTGGCTAGCATACTGCCACACATCTGTCACTGATTTGTACCTACATTTTCAGATGCAGGGAAAACATACTATGACAAGGGTCAAAGTATTTCTCTCTGATACATAGATGTGTGATGTCTCCATGGTTGTTTAATTTGTTTATGGATGGGGTTGTTAGGGAGGTAAATGCAAGAGTTTTGGAAAGAGGGGCAAGTATGAAGTCTGTTGGGGATGAGAGAGCTTGGGAAGTGAGTCAGTTGTTGTTTGCTGATGATACAGTGCTGGTGGCTGATTCATGTGAAAAAACTGCAGAAGCTGGTGACTGAGTTTGGTAAAGCGTGTGAAAGAAGAAAGTTAAGAGTAAATGTGAATAAGAGCAAGGTTATTAGGTACAGTAGGGTTGAGGGTTAAGTCAATTGGGAGGTGAGTTTGAATGGAGAAAAACTGGAGGAAGTGAAGTGTTTTAGATATCTGGGAGTGGATCTGGCAGCGGATGGAACCATGGAAGCGGAAGTGGATCATAGGGTGGGGGAGGGGGCGAAAATTCTGGGGGCCTTGAAGAATGTGTGGAAGTTGAGAACATTATCTCGGAAAGCAAAAATGGGTATGTTTGAAGGAATAGTGGTTCCAACAATGTTGTATGGTTGCGAGGCGTGGGCTATGGATAGAGTTGTGCGCAGGAGGATGGATGTGCTGGAAATGAGATGTTTGAGGACAATGTGTGGTGTGAGGTGGTTTGATCGAGTGAGTAACGTAAGGGTAAGAGAGATGTGTGGAAATAAAAAGAGCGTGGTTGAGAGAGCAGAAGAGGGTGTTTTGAAGTGGTTTGGGCACATGGAGAGAATGAGTGAGGAAAGATTGACCAAGAGGATATATGTGTCGGAGGTGGAGGGAACGAGGAGAAGAGGGAGACCAAATTGGAGGTGGAAAGATGGAGTGAAAAAGATTTTGTGTGATCGGGGCCTGAACATGCAGGAGGGTGAAAGGAGGGCAAGGAATAGAGTGAATTGGAGCAATGTGGTATACTGGGGTTGACGTGCTGTCAGTGGATTGAATCAAGGCATGTGAAGCGTCTGGGGTAAACCATGGAAAGCTGTGTAGGTATGTATATTTGCGTGTGTGGACATATGTATATACATGTGTATGGGGGGGGGGGGGTTGGGCCATTTCTTTCGTCTGTTTCCTTGCGCTACCTCGCAAACGCGGGAGACAGCGACAAAGTATAATAAAAAATAACATAGATATCCAAGGCTCTTGCCTTCCCCTTCCCCTGTGGCCTTTAACTGGGCATTACAGAATGGATAAATGAGGAGAGGCAGAAAGAACAGATGTTATTACTTATCTGCAAGTGTTAAGAAACCTGAATCTCTTTAAGATAAATGGCAACCATAACATTCTCTCTAGGGTGAAAATTTTCAGTCACTCAGACACAATCTCTTTATTTTCACAGGGTGCTGCATGTATATACAGCTTCCAAATAACTCATACACCTGTGACCACCGTTCCATGAGCTTCATCACTTACCAAAACATTTCTAATTTTTGACTTTGCATGCTTCACTGATTAGTTAAGTGTGACTAATGCCTCCATTCATAATGAATCTATACACAGGCTGCTTCTACTGCATATGATCTTTAATCTTTCCTTTCCAATCATCTGAAATATCCCTAGCCCATACCAATGCTCCTGTTGCATTTCTCCATCTCGTTTGCATTCTGTATTTTTCATTGTACTACTAATACTATATAACTCCTTTACCAGCCTACCATCAGCCATATCATATGTTCTAGGTAACTATACTATCCTAAAAGACCTTCATAAATGCACTTTCATAAACATCAGCAAAATCATATATTAAGGTAAATACCCACATCAAAAGGAATATTCTTTTTGTACTGTTTTTCTTATCTCCCCATTCTAAACATCCCTTCACATTTATGGCACATTAAACTTATTCTTCCTCTTGAAGATATAAATAATTTTTTGCTCACATATATCTAATCATTGGAGAGATGGAGAGAGGTGGGTGATTATTGGTGCATATGCACCTGGGCATGAGAAGAAAGATCAAGAGAGGCAAGTGTTTTGGGAGCAGCTGAATGAGTGTGTTAGTGGTTTTGATGCACGAGACCGGGTTATAGTGATGGGTGATTTGAATGCAAAGGTGAGTAATGTAGCAGTTGAGGGAATAATTGGTATACATGGGGTGTTCAGTGTTGTAAATGGAAATGGTGAAGAGCTTGTAGATTTATGTGCTGAAAAAGGACTGATGATTGGGAATACCTGGTTTAAAAAGCGAGATATACATAAGTATACTTATGTAAGTAGGAGAGATGGCCAGAGAGCGTTATTGGATTACGTGTTAATTGACAGGCGTGCGAAAGAGAGACTTTTGGATGTTAATGTGCTGAGAGGTGCAACTGGAGGGATGTCTGATCATTATCTTGTGGAGGCTAAGGTGAAGATTTGTATGGGTTTTCAGAAAAGAAGAGTGAATGTTGGGGTGAAGAGGGTGGTGAGAGTAAGTGAGCTTGAGAAGGAGACCTGTGTGAGGAAGTACCAGGAGAGACTGAGTACAGAATGGAAAAAGGTGAGAACAATGGAAGTAAGGGGAGTAGGGGAGGAATGGGATGTATTTAGGGAATCAGTGATGGATTGCGCAAAAGATGCTTGTGGCATGAGAAGAGTGGGAGGTGGGTTGATTAGAAAGGGTAGTGAGTGGTGGGATGAAGAAGTAAGAGTATTAGTGAAAGAGAAGAGAGAGGCATTTGGATGATTTTTGCAGGGAAAAAATGCAATTGATTGGGAGATGTATAAAAGTAAGAGACAGGAGGTCAAGAGAAAGGTGCAAGAGGTGAAAAAAAGGGCAAATGAGAGTTGGGGTGAGAGACTATCAGTAAATTTTAGGGAGAATAAAAAGATGTTCTGGAAGGAGGTAAATAAAGTGCGTAAGACAAGGGAGCAAATGGGAACTTCAGTGAAGGGCGCAAATGGGGAGGTGATAACAAGTAGTGGTGATGTGAGAAGGAGATGGAGTGAGTATTTTGAAGGTTTGTTGAATGTGTTTGATGATAGAGTGGCAGATATAGGGTGTTTTGGTCGAGGTGGTGTGCAAAGTGAGAGGGTTAGGGAAAATGATTTGGTAAACAGAGAAGAGGTAGTGAAAGCTTTGCGGAAGATGAAAGCCGGCAAGGCAGCAGGTTTGGATGGTATTGCAGTGGAATTTATTAAAAAAGGGGGTGACTGTATTGTTGACTGGTTGGTAAGGTTATTTAATGTATGTATGACTCATGGTGAGGTGCCTGAGGATTGGCGGAATGCGTGCATAGTGCCATTGTACAAAGGCAAAGGGGATAAGAGTGAGTGCTCAAATTACAGAGGTATAAGTTTGTTGAGTATTCCTGGTAAATTATATGGGAAGGTATTGATTGAGAGGGTGAAGGCATGTACAGAGCATCAGATTGGGGAAGAGCAGTGTGGTTTCAGAAGTGGTAGAAGATGTGTGGATCAGGTGTTTGCTTTGAAGAATGTATGTGAGAAATACTTAGAAAAGCAAATGGATTTGTATGTAGCATTTATGGATCTGGAGAAGGCATATGATAGAGTTGATAGAGATGCTCTGTGGAAGGTATTAAGAATATATGGTGTGGGAGGAAAGTTGTTAGAAGCAGTGAAAAGTTTTTATCGAGGATGTAAGGCATGTGTACGTGTAGGAAGAGAGGAAAGTGATTGGTTCTCAGTGAATGTAGGTTTGCGGCAGGGGTGTGTGATGTCTCCATGGTTGTTTAATTTGTTTATGGATGGGGTTGTTAGGGAGGTAAATGCAAGAGTCCTGGAAAGAGGGGCAAGTATGAAGTCTGTTGGGGATGAGAGAGCTTGGGAAGTGAGTCAGTTGTTGTTCGCTGATGATACAGCGCTGGTGGCTGATTCATGTGAGAAACTGCAGAAGCTGGTGACTGAGTTTGGTAAAGTGTGTGGAAGAAGAAAGTTAAGAGTAAATGTGAATAAGAGCAAGGTTATTAGGTACAGTAGGGTTGAGGGTCAAGTCAATTGGGAGGTGAGTTTGAATGGAGAAAAACTGGAGGAAGTGAAGTGTTTTAGATATCTGGGAGTGGATCTGGCAGTGGAGGGAACCATGGAAACGGAAGTGGATCATAGGGTGGGGGAGGGGGCGAAAATTCTGGGGGCCTTGAAGAATGTGTGGAAGTCGAGAACATTATCTCGGAAAGCAAAAATGGGTATGTATGAAGGAATAGTGATTCCAACAATGTTGTATGGTTGCGAGGCGTGGGCTATGGATAGAGTTGTGCGCAGGAGGATGGATGTGCTGGAAATGAGATGTTTGAGGACAATGTGTGGTGTGAGGTGGTTTGATCGAGTGAGTAACGTAAGGGTAAGAGAGATGTGTGGAAATAAAAAGAGCATGGTTGAGAGAGCAGAAGAGGGTGTTTTGAAGTGGTTTGGGCACATGGAGAGGATGAGTGAGGAAAGATTGACCAAGAGGATATATGTGTCGGAGGTGGAGGGAACAAGGAGAAGAGGGAGACCAAATTGGAGGTGGAAAGATGGAGTGAAAAAGATTTTGTGTGATCGGGGCCTGAACATGCAGGAGGGTGAAAGGAGGGCAAGGAATAGAGTGAATTGGAGCGATGTGGTATACCGGGGTTGACGTGCTGTCAGTGGATTGAATCAAGGCATGTGAAGCGTCTGGGGTAAGCCATGGAAAGCTGTGTAGGTATGTATATTTGCGTGTGTGGACGTATGTATATACATGTGTATGGGGGGGGTTGGGCCATTTCTTTCGTCTGTTTCCTTGCGCTACCTCGCAAACGCGGGAGACAGCGACAAAGTATAATAAAAAATAAAATATCTAATCATATTCAAAAGTTCAAAAAGTGCTGCTTTTATCATATATCATTCCTTGGCTTAGTAACATTTTACTCTTTTTATCATTGCAGAGCTTTAATCCACAAGTCTATGGCAATTCAAGTTTTTATTCAAATCCCCTTTGGCGGTGCCAAACGCCATTACAGGGGAATAGCGGCATCTAAAGGGAAAGAGACGAATTGAAAGTTTACTTAAAAGACCCACTGGGGGTGCCAAAGTCCAATAGAGTAGCATGGCGGTATCCAAAATTAAGAAGAGAAATTAAAGGTTTTTCTTTACTATTGAGTCTTACTTAAAAATCTTTTAAACTTATCTGTGCACTGAACTTATATATTTCTTATTCATATCATTTATACTCAACTATGACCACCAGTTTGAATTTCCTTGCAACACTTTAACATTTTCTTTGTGCCCTTTATATTCTAGCCCAATAAATCATCAGCTGGCAAACATTTGGTACTATACTGCATAAAAGGCTGATTAAACTGGATAAGCATGAAGGAATAAGGGGTGAACTCCTTTAAATTGTAGAAGATTATCTAAGTTGAAGGGAGCAAAGAATGCATGTCAAAGGAGCCTTCTTAAAATGGCTCGAGGTCATCGGCAGACTTACCTGTGGGTTTGGACCCCTGACTATATTTGAAGATGATGCAAAGGTCATAAGGCAAATGAGAAGCATAGAAAATCATATCACCTAACAAGGGAACCTTGAAAAACTTGAAAGTTGATCTGATATGTGGTTGATGAAGTTTAACCCAAGTAAATGTAAAGTAATGAGGATGGGTCACACTGAAAGACGACCTCAATATGATTGTTATCTAGCATGAGAGCTACAGAATGTATGTAAACAAGTATGAAAGAAAAATAAAAGAAAAAAAGCTGCAGGAATCTACTTGTGAGAAAGACCTCGGATCAGCATTGATCATAACCCATCTCCCCAAAGTTCCACCTCAGAATAATTGGTAAGGAAACCAACTGCCTGCAAGCAATTATTAGAAAAGCACCCAGATTCATGAATAGGGAATTATTCAACAAGCTATTCATGTCATGTATAAAACCCAAACTACTGTCAAATATGTTTTTTAAGTTTGATCATCAAACCTACAAAACCATAAAGAGCTAATGTAGAAGACTGATGACATAAACAGTGAACAGTTCTTTGACAGATGTAAGGAAAGAACATCCATAGGACATAACATGAAATTAAGCGAGAAACTTGTTTAGACAGTTGTGAAGAGGTACTTTTATAATAAAAGAATGGAGAAAGACTGGAATGAAATGAGAGAAGACATGGTTATTACACACAGCATACAGAAATTTAAGTTGTATGATAGAGCATGTTTAAGAAATGGGACCCCAAGACTCACTCCCCATACAGTACAAATAGGTAATTACAAACAGAAAATTAAAAATTCTCATCAGATGAAATTATTCTACATAACAATAATAATACCTATTATTTCAGTATCTTCTTCCAAATTACCAAATTTTTTCAAGTATACAGCATATCTAGGTTTCTTTTATCATTATACTTTGTTGCTGTCTCCTACGTTAGTGAGGTAGCGCAAGGAAACAACCGAAAAGAATGGCCCAACCCACCCACATACACATGCATATACATAAACGCCCATACACACACATACACATACCTATACATTTCAACATTTTTTTTTTTTTTTTTTATCGCTGTCTCCCGCGTTTGCGAGGTAGCGCAAGGAAACAGACGAAAGAAATGGCCCAACCCCCCCCATACACATGTATATACATACGTCCACACACGCAAATATACATACCTACACAGCTTTCCATGGTTTATCCCAGACGCTTCACATGCCTTGATTCAATCCACTGACAGCACGTCAACCCCGGTATACCACATCGCTCCAATTCACTCTATTCCTTGCCCTCCTTTCACCCTCCTGCATGTTCAGGCCCCGATCACACAAAATCTTTTTCACTCCATCTTTCCACCTCCAATTTGGTCTCCCTCTTCTCCTTGCTCCCTCCACCTCCGACACATATATCCTCTTGGTCAATCTTTCCTCACTCATCCTCTCCATGTGCCCAAACCACTTCAAAACACCCTCTTCTGCTCTCTCAACCACGCTCTTCTTATTTCCACACATCTCTCTTACCCTTACGTTACTCACTCGATCAAACCACCTCACACCACACATTGTCCTCAAACATCTCATTTCCAGCACATCCATCCTCCTGCGCACAACTCTATCCATAGCCCACGCCTCGCAACCATACAACATTGTTGGAACCACTATTCCTTCAAACATACCCATTTTTGCTTTCCGAGATAATGTTCTCGACTTCCACACATTCTTCAAGGCCCCCAGAATTTTCGCCCCCTCCCCCACCCTATGATCCACTTCCGCTTCCATGGTTCCATCCGCTGCCAGATCCACTCCCAGATATCTAAAACACTTCACTTCCTCCAGTTTTTCTCCATTCAAACTCACCTCCCAATTGACTTGACCCTCAACCCTACTGTACCTAATAACCTTGCTCTTATTCACATTTACTCTTAACTTTCTTCTTCCACACACTTTACCAAACTCAGTCACCAGCTTCTGCAGTTTCTCACATGAATCAGCCACCAGCGCTGTATCATCAGCGAACAACAACTGACTCACTTCCCAAGCTCTCTCATCCCCAACAGACTTCATACTTGCCCCTCTTTCCAAAACTCTTGCATTTACCTCCCTAACAACCCCATCCATAAACAAATTAAACAACCATGGAGACATCACACACCCCTGCCGCAAACCTACATTCACTGAGAACCAATCACTTTCCTCTCTTCCTACACATACACATGCCTTACATCCTCGATAAAAACTTTTCACTGCTTCTAACAACTTTCCTCCCACACCATATATTCTTAATACCTTCCACAGAGCATCTCTATCAACTCCATCATATGCCTTCTCCAGATCCATAAATGCTACATACAAATCCATTTGCTTTTCTAAGTATTTCTCACATACTTCTTCAAAGCAAACACCTGATCCACACATCCTCTACCACTTCTGAAACCACACTGCTCTTCCCCAATCTGATGCTCTGTACATGCCTTCACCCTCTCAATCAATACCCTCCCATATAATTTACCAGGAATACTCAACAAACTTATACCTCTGTAATTTGAGCACTCACTCTTATCCCCTTTGCCTTTGTACAATGGCACTATGCACGCATTCCGCCAATCCTCAGGCACCTCACCATGAGTCATACATACATTAAATAACCTTATCAACCAGTCAACAATACAGTCACCCCCTTTTTTAATAAATTCCACTGCAATACCATCCGGACCTGCTGCCTTGCCGGCTTTCATCTTCCGCAAAGCTTTCACTACCTCTTCTCTGTTTACCAAATCATTTTCCCTAACCCTCTCACTTTGCACACCACCTCGACCAAAACACCCTATATCTGCCACTCTATCATCAAACACATTCAACAAACCTTCAAAATACTCACTCCATCTCCTTCTCACATCACCACTACTTGTTATCACCTCCCCATTTGCGCCCTTCACTGAAGTTCCCATTTGCTCCCTTGTCTTACGCACTTTATTTACCTCCTTCCAGAACATCTTTTTATTCTCCCTAAAATTTAATGATACTCTCTCACCCCAACTCTCATTTACCCTTTTTTCACCTCTTGCACCTTTCTCTTGAACTCCTGTCTCTTTCTTTTATACATCTCCCACTCAATTGCATTTTTTCCCTGCAAAAATCGTCCAAATGCCTCTCTCTTCTCTTTCACTAATACTCTTACTTCTTCATCCCACCACTCACTACCCTTTCTAATCAACCCACCTCCCACTCTTCTCATGCCACAAGCATCTTTTGCGCAACCCATCACTGATTCCCTAAATACATCCCATTCCTCCCCCACTCCCCTTACTTCCACTGTTCTCACCTTTTTCCATTCTGTACTCAGTCTCTCCTGGTACTTCCTCACACAGGTCTCCTTCCCAAGCTCACTTACTCTCACCACCCTCTTCACCCCAACATTCACTCTTCTTTTCTGAAAACCCATACAAATCTTCACCTTTGCCTCCACAAGATAATGATCAGACATCCCTCCAGTTGCACCTCTCAGCACATTAACATCCAAAAGTCTCTCTTTCGCACACCTGTCAATTAACACGTAATCCAATAACGCTCTCTGGCCATCTCTCCTACTTACATAAGTATACTTATGTATATCTCGCTTTTTAAACCAGGTATTCCCAATCATCAGTCCTTTTTCAGCACATAAATCTACAAGCTCTTCACCATTTCCATTTACAACACTGAACACCCCATGTATACCAATTATTCCCTCAACTGCCACATTACTCACCTTTGCATTCAAATCACCCAACACTATAACCCGGTCTCGTGCATCAAAACCACTAACACACTCATTCAGCTGCTCCCAAAACACGTGCCTCTCATGATCTTTCTTCTCATGCCCAGGTGCATATGCACCAATAATCACCCACCTCTCTCCATCAACTTTCAGTTTTACCCATATTAATCGAGAATTTACTTTCTTACATTCTATCACATACTCCCACAACTCCTGTTTCAGGAGTATTGCTAACTCCTTCCCTTGCTCTTGTCCTCTCACTAACCCCTGACTTTACTCCCCAGACATTCCCAAACCACTCTTCCCCTTTACCCTTGAGCTTCGTTTCACTCAGAGCCAAAACATCCAGGTTCCTTTCCTCAAACATACTACCTATCTCTCCTTTTTTCACATCTTGGTTACATCCACACACATTTAGGCACCCCACTCTGAGCCTTCGAGGAGGATGAGCACTCCCCGCGTGACTCCTTCTGTTTCCCATTTTAGAAAGTTACTACAAGGAGGGGAGGATTTCCGGCCCCCCGCTCCCGTCCCCTCTAGTCGCTTTCTATGACACGCGAGGAATACGTGGGAAGTATTCTTTCACCCCTATCCCCAGGGATAATATACATATATATATACATATACACATACACACACATACATACACACACACACACACACACACACACACACACATACATATATATACATATGAAAAATGTAAGAAACAATTTAGAAAACTGAAACTTCTAGCTTGAAATGAATGAAAAAATGAATGTCACATAATGGTTCAACCTCTGGCTATGGAAAAAGGAAATGTATAATTTATTTACACAAACGTCAATAGTAGTTCTCATCAATTTAACCACTGTATCAATACACAGACATATACATATATATACACATATACACATTCATACTTGCTGCCTTCATCCATTCCCATCGCCACCCCGCCACACATGAAATGGCACCCTCCTCCCCCCGTGCATGTGCAAGGTAGCACTAGAAAAAGACAACAAAGGCCACATTCGTTCACACTCAGTCTCTAGCAGTCATGTGTAATGCACCGAAACCACAGCTCCCTTTCCACATCTAGGCCCCATAAAACTTTCCATGGTTTACCCTAGACACTTCACATGCCCTAGTTCAATCCACTGACAGCACGTCAACCCCAGTATACCACATCGTTCCAATTCACTCTATTCCTTGCACACCTTTCACACTCCTCTATGTTCAGACCCCGATCACTCAAAATCTTTTTCACTTCATCCTTCCATCTCCAATTTGGTTTCCCACTTCTCCTCATTACCTCCATCTCTGACACATATATCCTCTTTGTCAATCTTTCCTCACTTATTCTCTCCACGTAGCCAAACCATTTTAATACACCCTCTTCTGCTCTCTCAACCACAGCATAATTGGTATATGTAGAAATACATAAAGAATGCATTTCAAATTTTACTCACCCATTTTAGTGTCATAATTCTCTAGGTCCTCACCAAAGGATGTCCGTGCATAATGTCCAGTTGCAATAACTTCAGTACTAAAATTCTCTTGAGCATGGTTGAGAAAAGGAGAGAACTTAACTTTTTTATTGCATATGATGTCTGGATTTGGTGTAAAACCTGCCTTATATTCTTCTATCATATGCCTGCCAAAGTATGAGAATTCTAGAACCTACAAAGCAAAATTCAACATTAAAAAATATAACATACCTGAACAAAAAATCAGGATATACAGTACACCAATGATTACATCCAGCAACTATCATATAAAATTATCAAAGAGTGATGGATAAAAGTGAAATAAGAGCAAAATTTAAATCCACCTCAACAAATTTCTAAAAATCAGCATTGAGCCATGAAAAGCACATTGATAGATGAGAATTCACACTCACCTTAACCATGTGGTTCCATACAAACTATTAAGTTAATCAAAAAGTACAAGAACACCTAACCAATCATACCACAGTCATGTTTAATAAAGCAAAAAATGCAACTATACTGTAATGTGTCCTGAAGGGTTGTGTGCGTTGTAGCACTGTAGCCAATCTTAGGTATCAAGCCACTGAAATCTATCCACTTGCCAAAGTGACTCGAGTTATAAAGACTATCATGTGGAGTCTCAACCTCCATAGACAAATGTAGGCCAGGTGATGGGTGAGGAAAAGTGAAGCGTCAGGCTGAAGATCATTTTTTTTTATTGGCTTAAAGCCACTTATTTAAACAAACTCCTTTACTTGCCCTTCATCATATAGTCCTAGCAAAAGCATCCCATTGGGGCAGAGGATCTACTTGGCAGTACATTTATCTAAGGTTACCAGTTGTAAAACAAACATCTCGAAGTTATTTGTCTTCTCAATTTGCCTCTCGTGGAAGCTCTTCTTTAGCTGATGTCTTACCACGGCTTTGTCTTCTCTGAAAAAATCTTCACAATAAAAGAGTTCCTAGGCAAATATCCATTACCAAAAGTCCTGCTAAACTTCTTAAACCCTTGTCAGTTGATGGCTTTGGAAGATACACATAATAAAACAGCTTGTGGAATAACTTTTCAAGTTATGCAACTTGAAGCGAATCCCTAGCTGACTGATCCCATCAGTTCTCTGAATCAACCATAATATTCTTGATCTGAACTTAGGACAAGATACCTAAAAATAGACATAGCATTTTACTCCTGACTTTAGCAATATACTGTACATTATTATAGTAATTCTTCATAAAACTGTTTAAGAACTAGTTATACTGTTAACAAATTATACCCAAAAATGTGTGGAAGGCGAGAACATTATCTCGGAAAGCAAAAATGGGTATGTTTGAAGGAATAGTGGTTCCAACAATGTTATATAGTTGCAAGGCATGGGCTATAGATAGAGTTGTGCAGAGGAGGGTGGATGTGCTGGAAATGAGATGTTTGAGGACAATATGTGGTGTGAGATGGTTTGATCGAGTAAGTAATAAAAGGGTAAGAGAGATGTGTGGTAATAAAAAGAGTGTGGTCGAGAGAGGAGAAGAGGGTGTTTTGAAATGGTTTGGTCACATGGAGAGAATGAGTGAGGAAACATTGACAAAGAGGATATATGTGTCGGAGGTGGAGGGAACAAGGAGAAGTGGAAGACCAAATTGGAGGTGGAAAGATGGAGTGAAAAAGATTTTGAGTGATCGGGGCCTGAACATGCAGGAGGGTGAAAGACGTGCAAGGAATAGAGTGAATTGGAACGATGTCATATACCGGGGTCGACGTGCTGTCAGTGGATTGAACCAGGGTATGTGAAGTGTCTGGGGTAAACCATGGAAAGTTTTGTGGGGCCTGGATGTGGAAAAGGAGCTGTGGTTTTGGTGCATTACACATGACAGCTAGAGACTGAGTGTGAATGAATGTGGCCTTTGTTGTCTTTTCCTAGCACTACCTCGCGCACATGAGGGGGGAGGGGGGTTGTTATTTCATGTGTGGCAGGGTGGCGACGGGAATGAATAAGGGCAGACAGTATGAATTATGTACATGCATATATATGTATATGTCTGTGTGTATATATATATGTATACGTTGAGATGTATAGGTATGTATATGTGCGTGTGTGGACGTGTATGTATATACATGTGTATGTGAGTGGGGTGGGCCATTCTTTCGTCTGTTTCCTTGCGCTACCTCGCTAACGTGGGAGACAGCAACAAAGTATAATAGATAAAATAAATAAATACTTATTCGATACTACCATAGTTGTGAAATATCAACATTTTCATCTGAGATGTGGTTATGTTGCACTATTAACTCTGGCTATGAATAAAGCAGTAATATCTCTAAAGTACTGGATCAAAAAACGAACTAAAAGAATACACTTACAAGCCAATTAAACATAACCCATCTACTTAATATCAAGCCCATGGCAGGAGGTTAGGATTTGCTTCTAGAGCCTACATCAAGTGCACCTTGAGTCATGTAGTCTTTACATAAGTAGATTTTCTTTCTCTAATTGGAGTAGAGTTCCATCTCCTCTTGAGGGAACCAGAGCAAGGATTGGCTCTTAACGTATACATTTCACATCCATCTTGGGTAAAAATATAATCTTACTGCCTACAAAGTCAAGGAGGTGTGGCCTTTCATAAGTATGGTGTGTGCTATTAGCCAGTGTAAAGTGACTGTGTACTGTCTGGTGATGAAAATGTTAAGGGCTATCAATACATTCTATTAAGATCACAGGATTTTCAAAAACTGCAGCTACCTCATCAAGAGCTCAATTATTTAGAAATAAAAGGGATTAATGACTGCTTTGATATGGTTATTGAGTACAGTTTTTGGCTGTAGGATCAGCACACTGTTCAATGCCTATGAGCACACGAATGCACTTAATTACGGAAAAGACAGTAGATCCATGTCTGAATGAGCTACTCTCTGCAACCCTAGACTGGGCCTTTACATAACCTTGGCCAGTATATGGACATATTATGTAAGCCAAATGACACAATGTTTGAAGGAAAAAAATAAAGAACTGCAGGGTTCAAGCCAATCTAAAAGAGCCCCTTCAGATAGAATACATATCAGTCAACCGACCTTAATAACACAAGAAAAATGACAGATGACAATTCAAAGGCAATGGGTCAACATAATAATAATAATAATATCTGGGACAAACCAATGAAAGGTCTGTGGGGCGTGGATGTGGACAGGGAGCTGTGGTTTCGGTGCATTACACATGACAGCTAGAGACTTGAGTGTGAACAAATGAAGCCTTTTTTTGTCTGTTTCCCTAGTGTTACTTCGCTGAAGCATGGGGTAGTGATGCTGATTCCTGTGGGACTGGGTAGTGACAAGAATAAAAGGAAGGTAAGCAGGTATGAATATGTACAAGTATGTATGTATATATGTTGATGTGTATATGTATGTATATGTGATGGGCGTTTATGTATATATATGTGTATATGTGTGGATGGGCCATTTTTCGTTAGTTTCCTAGCACTACCTCACTGACGCGGAAAACGGCAATCAAATATAATAAATAATTCATTTATTTATTCATCTATTATACTTTGTCGCTGTCTCCTACGTTAGCAAGATAGCGCAAGGAAACAGACAAAAGAATGGTCCAACCCACCCACATACCCATGTATATACATACATGTCCACACACGCAAATATGCATACCTATACATTTCAACATATATATATTAAGAATACTTCCCACATATTCCCTGTGTGTTGTAGAAGGCGACTAAAAGGGGAGGGAGCGGGGGGCTGGAAATCCTCCCCTCTCGTTTTTTTTCTAATTTTCCAAAAGAAGGAACAGAGGGGGCCAGGTGAGGATATTCCAAAAAAGGCCCAGTCCTCTGTTCTTAACGCTACCTCGCTAATGCGGGAAATGGCAAATAGTTTAAAAGAAAAAAGAAAATATATATATACATATATATATATTTTTTCTTTTTTTTTTGCTTTGTCGCTGTCTCCCGCGTTTCCGAGGCAGCGCAAGGAAACAGATGAAAGAAATGGCCCAACCCACCCCCATACACATGTATATACATACACGTCCACACACACAAATATACATACCTACACAGCTTTCCATGGTTTACCCCAGACGCTTCACATGCCCTGATTCAATCCACTGACAGCACGTCAACCCCAGTATACCACATCGCTCCAATTCACTCTATTCCTTGCCCTCCTTTCACCCTCCTGCATGTTCAGGCCCCAATCACACAAAATCTTTTTCACTCCATCTTTCCACCTCCAATTTGGTCTCCCTCTTCTCCTCGTTCCCTCCACCTCCGACACATATATCCTCTTGGTCAATCTTTCCTCACTCATTCTCTCCATGTGCCCAAACCATTTCAAAACACCCTCTTCTGCTCTCTCAACCACGCTCTTTTTATTTCCACACATCTCTCTTACCCTTACGTTACTTACTCGATCAAACCACCTCACACCACACATTGTCCTCAAACATCTCATTTCCAGCACATCCATCCTCCTGCACACAACTCTATCCATAGCCCACGCCTCGCAACCATACAACATTGTTCGAACCACTATTCCTTCAAACATACCCATTTTTGCTTACTGAGATAATGTTCTCGACTTCCACACATTCTTCAAGGCCCCCAGAATTTTCGCCCCCTCCCCCACCCTATGATCCACTTCCGCTTCCATGGTTCCATCCGCTGCCAGATCCACTCCCAGATATCTAAAACACTTTACTTCCTCCAGTTTTTCTCCATTCAAACTTACCTCCCACTTGACTTGACCCTCAACCCTACTGTACCTAATAACCTTGCTCTTATTCACATTTACTCTTAACTTTCTTCTTTCACACACTTTACCAAACTCAGTCACCAGCTTCTGCAGTTTCTCACATGAATCACCCACCAGCGCTGTATCATCAGCGAACAACAACTGACTCACTTCCCAAGCTCTCTCATCCCCAACAGACTTCATACTTGCCCTCTTTCCAGGACTCTTGCATTACCTCCCTTACAACCCCATCCATAAACAAATTAAACAACATGGAGACACATCACACCCCTGCCGCCCAAACCTACATTCACTGAGGAAACCAAACACTTTCCACTCTTCCTTTCACGTACACATGCCTTACATCCTCGATAAAAACTTTTCACTGCTTCTAACAACTTGCCTCCCCACCATTAATATTCTTTTATATATATATAATATATATATAATAGAATATATTATATATATATATATATATATATTTGCAGGGAAAAATGCAATTGAGTGGGAGATGTATAAAAGAAAGAGACAGGAGGTCAAGAGAACGGTGAAGAGGTGAAAAAGAGGGCAAATGAGTTGGGGTGAGAGAGTATCATTAAATTTTAGGAGATAAAAAGATGTTCTGGATGGAGGTAAATAAAGTAGTAAGACAAGGGAGCAAATGGGAACTTCAGTGAAGGGCGCAAATGGGGAGGTGATAACAAGTAGTGGTGATGTGAGAAGGAGATGGAGTGAGTATTTTGAAGGTTTGTTGAATGTGTTTGATGATAGAATGGCAGATATAGGGTGTTTTGGTCGAGGTGGTGTGCAAAGTGGAGGGTTAGGGAAAATTATTTGGTAACAGAGAAGAGGTTTGTAAAAGCTTTGCGGAAGATGAAAGCGGCAAGGCAGCAGGTTTGGATGGTATTGCAGTGGAATTTATTTAAAAAAGGGGGTGACTGTATTATTGACTGGTTGGTAAGGTTATTTTAATGTATGTATGACTCATGGTGTGGTGCCTGAGGATTGGCGGAATGCGCGCATAGTGCCATTGTACTAAGGCAAAGGGGATAAGAGTGAGTGACTCAAATTACAGAGGTATAAGTTGCTTGAGTATTCCTGGTAAATTATATGGGAGGGTATTGATTGAGAGGGTGAAGGCATGTACAGAGCATCAGATTGGGAAGAGCAGTGTGGTTTCAGAAGTGGTAGAGGATGTGTGGATTAGGTGTTTGCTTTGAAGAATGTATGTGAGAAATACTTAGAAAGCAAATGGATTTGTATGTATGCATTTATGGATCTGGAGAAGGCATATGATAGAGTTGATAGAGATGCTCTGTGGAAGGTATTAAGAATATATGGTGTGGGAGGCAAGTTGTTAGAAGCAGTGAAAAGTTTTTATCGAGGATGTAAGGATGTGTACGTGTAGGAAGAGAGGAAAGTGATTGGTTCTCAGTGAGTGTAGGTTTGCGGCAGGGGTGTGTGATGTCTCCATGGTTGTTTAATTTGTTTATGGATGGGTTGTTAGGGAGGTGAATGCAAGAGTTTTGGAAAGAGGGGCAAGTATGAAGTCTGTTGGGGATGAGAGAGCTTGGGAAGTGAGTCAGTTGTTGTTCGCTGATGATACAGCGCTGTGGCTGATTCATGTGAGAAAATGCAGAAGTCGGTGACTGAGTTTGGTTAAAGTGTGTGAAAGAAGAAAGTTAAGAGTAAATGTGAATAAGGCAAGGTTATTAGGTACAGTAGGGTTGAGGGTCAAGTCAATTGGGAGGTGAGTTTGAATGGAGAAAAACTGGAGGAAGTGAAGTGTTTTAGATATCTGGGAGTGGATCTGGCAGTCGGATGGAACCATGGAAGCGGAAGTGGATCATAGGGTGGGGGAGGGGGCGAAAATTCTGGGAGCTTGAAGAATGTGTGGAAGTCGAGAACATTTCTTGGAAAGCAAAAATGGGTATGTTTGAAGGAATAGTGGTTCCAACAATGTTGTATGGTTGCGAGGCGTGGGCTATGGATAGAGTTGTTGCGCAGGAGGATGGATGTGCTGGAAATGAGATGTTTGATATAAAATATTTTATTAATATATAAAAATATTTTTTATATATTTTATATAATTTTTTTTTAAAAATTTTTTTTTTTAATAAATATATATATTTTAATTTTATATATAATTTTTAAATTTTATTTTTATATAATATAATATTATATTAATTTTATATATATATATAAATATTTTTTTTTTTTTTCTTCTTTGGCTATTTCCCGCGATAGCGGGGTAGCTTTTTTAAAAAAACAAGGACGGGGCCCTTTTGGGGGAATATCCTCCCTGACCTCTTCTCTTTTCTTTTTTTGGGAAAATTAAAAAAAAAAAAAAAAAAAAAAAAAAAAAAAAAAAAAAAAAACAAAAGAAGGGGGGAGGATTTCCAGCCCCCCGCCCTTCCCTTTTAGTCCCCCCTTCACGACACGCGGGGAATACCGTGGGAATTATTCTTTTCCCCTACCCCCTACCCTATATATATATATTATAATATATTTATATTTATATATATATATTATATATAAATATATTATATATTAAAATTATATATATATTTTTTTTTTTTTTTTTTTTTTTTTTTTATACTTTTTTCGCTGTCCCCGGGCTTTGGGGAGGTAGCGCAAGGAAACAGACGAAAGAAAGGGCCCAAACCCCCCCCCCCCCCCCTTACACATGTACAAAAAAAAACACGTCCACACACCCCAATATACATACCTACAAAATTTCCATGGTTTCCCCCCCAGACGCTTCACATTTCCTTGCTTCAAACCACTGACAGCACGTCAACCCCCGTATACCCCATGACTTTTCCCAAATTTACTCTATTTCTTGCCCTCCTTTCCCCTCCCGCATGTTCCCGGGGGCCCCGGGTCAAGCAATTTTTTTTTCACTCCAAACTTTCCACCCCCCCAATTTTGGGCTCCCTTTTTTCCTCGTTCCCTCCACCACCCACACATATATCCCTTGGTTTAAACTCCTCCTCACTCATTTTCTCCATTTGCCCAAACCATTTTAAAAAAACCCTCTTCCCGCTCTCTCCAAAACCCCGCTCTTTTTAATTTCCCCAAATCTTTCTTTCCCTTACGTTATTTCTCGATCAAACCCCCTCACACCACACATTGTTCCCCCAAAAAATCTCATTTCCAGCCAACCAAACCTCCGGGGCACATCTCTTTTCCATAAACCCCCGCCTCGCAAACCCAAAAAACATTGTTGGGAACCCCATTTCCCCCAAACATACCCTTTTTGCTTTTCCCAGTTAAAGTTTTTCGACTTCCACACATTTTTTTAAAGGGCCCCCAAAAATTTTCGCCCCCCCCCCCCCAAACCCCATGTTTCCCCTTTCCCCTTTCCCTGGTTCCATCCCTTGGAAAAGTCCACTCCCCGATAACTAAAAACTTCACTTCCCCATTTTTTTCCATTCAAAATCCCCCTCCCCAAATTTACTTGACCCTCACCCTACTGTACCTAAAAACCTTGCTCTTTTTTCACATTTACTCTCACTTTTTCTTTTTCCAAAACACTTTTTCCAAACCCGTCACCCGCCCTTCCGGCAGTTTTTTTCACATGAATCAGCCACCAGCGCTGTATCATCAACGAACAACAAAGGGCTCACTTCCCCCGTCTCTCATCCCCAACAGACTTCCCAAATGCCCCTCTTTTCCCGGGCTCTTGCATTTACCTCCCTTTCAACCCCCCTCCCTAAACAAATTTTAAAACAACCCTGGAGACACAAAAAACCCCTTTCCGCCCAAAACCCACATTCACTGGGGAAACCAAACACTTTCCCCTCTTTCCCACAGTACAATCCTTTTCCTCCTCGATTAAAAAATTTTCAAATGCTTCTAACAACTTGCCCCCCACAAACCATATTTTATTATATATAATTTTTTATATATATAATTATATATATATTAATTATATATATTTATTTATTTTAAATTTTCAGGGAAAAAAAGCAATTGGTGGGAAGATGTATAAAAGAAAAAAAGACAGGGGGTCAAGGAAAAGGTGCAAAAGGTTAAAAAGAGGGCAAATGAAGGTTTGGGGGGAGAGGTATCATTAAATTTTTGGGAGAAAAAAAAGGGTGTTTGGAGGAGGTAAATAAAGTGTAAGACAAAGGGGGCAAATGGGGCCTTTAGTGAAGGGGGGCAAAGGGGAGGGGATAAAAAGTAGTGGTGTGGGGAGGGAAAAAGGAGTGATATTTTAAAGGGTTTTTTTTAATGTATGTATGACTCAGGTGTGGTGTGAGGTTTGGGGAAATGCGCGCTTTGTCCCATTGTCAAAGGAAAAGGGGGTAAGAGTGAGTGTAAAATTACAGAGGTATAATTTTGTTGAGTATTCGGGAAAAATTATATGGAGGGTATTGATTGAGAGGGTGAAGGCAGACAGAGCATCGATTGGGAAGAGCAGTGTGGTTTCAGAAGGGGTAAGGATGTGGGTTAGGTGTTTGCTTTAAAGAATTATGTGAGAAATACTTGAAAAGCATATGGTTTGTATGTAGCATTTATGGATCTGGAGAAGGCATATGATAGAGTTGATAGAGATGCTCTGTGGAAGGTATTAAGAATATATGGTGTGGGAGGAAAGTTGTTAGAAGCAGTGAAAAGTTTTTATCGAGGATGTAAGGGATGTGCACGTGTAGGAAGAGAGGAAAGTGATTGGTTCTCAGTGAGTGTAGGCTTGCGGCAGGGGTGTGTGATGTTCTCCATGGTTGTTTAATTTGTTTATCGATGGGGTTGTTAGGGAGGTGAATGCAAGAGTTTTGGAAAGAGGGGCAAGTATGAAGTCTGTTGGGGATGAGAGAGCTTGGGAAGTGAGTCAGTTGTTGTTCGCTGATGATACAGCGCTAGTGGCTGATTCATGTGAGAAACTGCAGAAGCCGGTGACTGAGTTTGGTAAAGTGTGTGAAAGAAGAAAGTTAAGAGTAAATGTGAATAAGAGCAAGGTTATTAGGTACAGTAGGGTTGAGGGTCAAGTCAATTGGGAGGTAAGTTTGAATGGAGAAAAACTGGAGGAAGTAAAGTGTTTTAGATATCTGGGAGTGGATCTGGCAGCGGATGGAACCATGGAAGCGAAAGTGGATCATAGGGTGGGGGAGGGGGCGAAAATTCTGGGAGCCTTGAAGAATGTTTGGAAGTCGAGAACACTATCTTGGAAAGCAAAAATGGGTATGTTTGGAGGAATGGTGGTTTCAACAATGTTGCATGGTTGCGAGGCTTGGGCTATGGATAGAGTTGTGCGCAGGAGGATGGATGTGCTGGAAATGAGATGTTTGAGGACAATGTGTGGTGTGAGGTGGTTTGATCGAGTGAGTAACATAAGGGTAAGAGAGATGTGTGGAAATAAAAAGAGCGTGGTAGAGAGAGCAGAAGAGGGTGTTTTGAAATGGTTTGGGCACATGGAGAGAATGAGTGAGGAAAGATTGACCAAGAGGATATATGTGTCGGAGGTGGAGGGAACGAGGAGAAGTGGGAGACCAAATTAGAGGTGGAAAGATGGAGTGAAAAAGATTTTGTGTATTCGGGGCCTGAACATGCAGGAGGGTGAAAGGAGGGCAAGGAATAGAGTGAATTGGATCGATGTGGTATACCGGGGTTGACGTGCTGTCAGTGGATTGAATCAGGGCATGTGAAGCGTCTGGGGTAAACCATGGAAAGCTGTGTAGGTATGTATATTTGCGTGTGTGGATGTATGTATATACATGTGTATGGGGGTGGGTTGAGCCATTTCTTTCGTCTGTTTCCTTGCGCTACCTCACAAACGCGGGAGACAGCGACAAAGCAAAAAAAAAAAAATATATATATAAATATATATATATATATATATATATATATATATATATATATATATATATATATATATATATACACAGACATATACATATATATACATGTGCATAATTCATACTTGCCTTTATTAATTCCCGTCGCCACCCCGCCACACATGAAATGCCAACCCCCTCCCCCCGCACGCTTGCACTAGGAAAGACAACAAAGGCCACATTCGTTCACATTCAGTCTCTAGCTGTCATGTATAATGCACCGAAACCACAGCTCCCTTTCCACATCCAGGCCCCACAAAACTTTCCATGGTTTACCACAGACGCTCCACATGCCCTGGTTCAATCCACTGACAGCACGTCGACCCCAGTATACCACATCGTTCCAATTCACTCTATTCCTTGCACGCCTTTCACCCTCCTGCATGTTCAGGCCCCAATCGCTCAAAATCTTTTTCACTCCATCCTTCCACCTCCAATTTGGTCTCCGACTTCTACTTGTTCCCTCCATCTCTGACACATATATCCTCTTTGTCAATCTTTCCTCACTCATTCTCTCCATGTGACCAAACCATTTCAATACACCCTCTTCTGCTCTCTCAACCACACTCTTTTTATGACCACACATCTCTCTTACCCTTTCATTACTTACTCGATCAAACCACCTCACACCACATATTGTCCTCAAACATCTCATTTTCAACACATCCACCCTCTTCCACACAACCCTATCTTTAGCCCATGCCTCGCAATCATATAACATAGTTGGAACCACTATTCCTTCAAACATACCCACTTCTGCTTTCCGGGATAATGTTCTCACCTTCCACACATTCTTCAGCGCTCCCAGAACCTTCACCCCCTCCCCCACCCTGTGACTCACTTCCATTTCCATGGTTCCTTCCACTGCCAAATCCACTCACAGATATCTAGCACACTTCACTTCCTCCAGTTTTTCTCCATTCAAACTTACCTCCCAATTGACTAGTCCCTTAATCCTACTGTACCTAATAATTACCTTGCTCTTATTCATTTACTCTCAGCTTTTTCCTTTCACACACTTCACCAAACTCAGTCACCGATTTCTGCAGTTTCTCACCCAAATCAGCCACCAGCGCTTTATCATCAACGAACAACAACTGACTCACTTCCCAAGCCTTCTCATCCACAACAGCCTTCATACTTGCCCCTCTTTCCAAAACTCTTGCATTCACCTCCCTAACAACCCCATCCATAAACAAATTAAACAACCATGGAGACATCACACACCCCTGCCGCAAACTGAGAACCAATCACTTTCCTCTCTTCCTACTCATACACATGCCTTACATCCTTGATGAAAACTTTTCACTGCATCTAGCAACTTGCCTCCCACACCATATACTCTTAATATCTTCCACAGAGCATCTCTATCAACTCTATCATATGCCTTCTCCAGATCCACAAATGCTACATACAAATCCATTTGTTTTTCTAAGTATTTCTTACATACATTCTTCAAAGCAAACATCTGATCCACACATACTCTACCACTTCTGAAACCACACTGTTCTTCCCCAGTATGATGCTCTGTACATGCCTTCACCCTCTCAATTAGTACCCTCCCATATAATTTCCCAGGAATACTCAACAAACTTATATCTCTGTAATTTGAACACTCACCTGTACCCCCTTTGCCTTTGTACAATGGCACTATGCATGCATTCCGCCAATCCTCAGGCACTTCACCATGAGCCACACATACTGAATACCTTCACCAACCAGTCAACAACACAGTCACCCCCTTTTTTAGTATATTCCACTGCAATGCCATCCAAACCTGCCGCCTTGCTGGCTTTCATCTTCCACAAAACTTTCACTACCTCTTCTCTGTTTCCCAAACCATTCTCCCCGACCCTCTCACTTCGCACACCACCTTGACTAAAACACCCTATATCTGCCACTCTATCATCTAACACATTCAACAAACCTTCAAAATGCTCACTCCATATCCTTCTCACATAACTACTCCTTGTTATCAATTCCCCATTTGCCCCCCTTCACCAATGTTCCCATTTGTTCTCTTATCTTACGCACTTTATTTACCTCCTTCCAAAACATCTTTTCATTCTCCCTAAAATTTAATGATACTCTCTCATCCTAACTGTCATTTGCCCTCTTTTTCACCTCTTGCACCTTTCTCTTGACCTCTTGCCTCTTTCTTTTATACATCTCCCAGTCATTTGCATTTTTTCCCTGCAAAAATCATCCAAATGCCCTCTCTTCTCTTTCACTAATAATCTTACTTCTTCATCCCACCACTCACTACCCTTGCTAATCAGCCCACCTCCCATGCTTCTCATACCAAAGCATCTTTTGCGCATGCCATCACTGCTTCCCTAAATACATTCCATTCCTCTCCCACTCCCCTTATGTCCTTCACTCTCACCTTTTTCCATTCTGCACTCAGTCTCTCCTGGTACTTCCTCACACAAGTCTCCTTCCCAAGCTCACTTACTCTCACCACTCTTTTCACCTCAACATTCTCTCTTCTTTTCTGAAAACCTCTACAAATCTTCACCTTCGCCTCAACAAGATAATGATCAGGCATCTCTCCAGTTGCACCTCTCAGCACATTAACACCCAAAAGTCTCTCTTTCACGCACTTATCAATTAACACGTAATCCAATAACGCTCTCTGGCCATCTCTCCTACTTACATAGGTACATTTATGTACATTTATTATTTATTTATTTTGCTTTGTCGCCGTCTCCCACATCAGCGAGGTAGCGCAAGGAAACAGATGAAAGAATGGCCCAACCCACCCACAGACATATGTTTATACATACACGTATACACACGCAAATATACATACCTATACATCTCAATGTACACATATATATACACACACAGACATATACATATATATACATGTACATAATTCATACTGTCTGCCTTTATCTATTCCCATTGCCATCTTGCCACACATGGAATAACAACTCCCTCCCCCTCCCTCATGTGTGCGAGGTAGCGCTAGAAAAAGACAACAAAGGCCCCATTCGTTCACACTCAGTCTCTAGCTGTCATGTAATAATACTTATGTATATCTCTCTTTTTAAACCAGGTAGTCTTTCATGCACTTATCAATTAACACGTAATCCAATAACGCTCTCTGGCCATCTCTCCTACTTACATACGTATACTTACATATATCTCTCTTTTTAAACCAGATATTCCCAATCACCAGTCCTTTTTCAGCACACAAATCTACAAGCTCTTCACCATTTCCATTTACAACACTGAACACCCCATGTGCACCAATTATTCCCTCAACTGCCACATTACTCACCTTTGCATTCAAATCACCCATCACTATAACTCAGTCTCGTGCATCAAAACTGCTAATGCACTCACTCAGCTGCTCCCAAAACACTTGCCTCTCATGATCTTTCTTCTTATGCCCAGGTGCATAGGCACCAATAATCACCCATCTCTATCACATACTCCCACAACTCCTGTTTCAGTAGTGCTACTCCTTCCCTTGCTCTAGTCCTCTCACCAACCCCTGACTTTACTCCCAAGACATTCCCAAACCACTCTTCCCCTTTACCCTTGAGCTTTGTTCCACTCAAGAGCCAAAACGTCCAGGTTCCTTTCCTCAAACATACTATCCCTCCTTTTTTCTCATCTTGGTTACATCAACATACATTTAGACACCCCAATCTGAGCCTTCGAGGAGGATGAGCACTCCCAGCATGACTCCTTCTGTTTCCCCTCTTAGAAAATGAAATACAAAGAGGGGAGGGTTTCTAGCCCCCCACACTTCATTCCCTGTAGTAACCTTCTACAACATGCGGGGAATGCGTGGGACGTATTCTTTCTCCCGTCCCTTATAATTATCAATTCTGTATTAGTGTGAAAGCATTTGCATACATTTTCTAAAAGTTATGGATTTTTATGTATCTCCACCATCTTACAGTGATAGTCAAAAGTATTGTATTCATCAATTGTATATCTGTCAGTGATGAAAAAATAAAGTTAGAACAGAAGAGGAAATGAAAAGCAGAGAACTTTGTGATACAGCAATCATTATTGTTACTATCTTCAGCCAACTTCATTCCAAAAGACTGCTTAAAAGCAAGTTTTCTTATCAAAGTCTTGTTACATGTACATGATATATCCACTGGTAAAATAAATTGATTACTAATTATTGTACCTTAAAAAAAAATTATGCTCATTTTGTTGCCAAAATTGAACTTGGGTAAACAAAAAACCTAAGAATGCTTACGTAAAGACTTCATGCCAATACTCCTTTACAAAGTTGACTTCATGGAAGGGAATATCTAATCTACGACACACCCACTCTGCATCTTCTGCTTCAGCATCTGTGGTGCAATGGCCTTTTTCATCTTTTTCATCCCAGTTTCGCATAAATACACCAATAACTTCATAACCTGAAAAGTGTGGAACAATTTAGCACCAACATCAACACATATGGTTTTATCAAAAGTCATAAACTTCTTGATAATTTTCCATTAAATTTTTTTTCAGTGGAATATAGTTGTATCTTTATAATGCTTCCACAGACATACCTTCACCTTCATCAAATGCATTTTGGTATTAGTATAAAACATTAGTAAACATAAAGGAGCATACATACCAATGTAGGAATATTATCTGACATAGTACAGTTCCAATGATATTCATATTACCATGCAGTACTCTTCAATCATATCATTTGTGATCTCAGTTTTTGAACAAATGGCTAACTAAATGCAAACTAAAACTTTGTGTGGAACACCAAATTCAAACTGATGGTAAAAATAACATTATAAACCAACAATATACATTGATGTCTCAAAACTTACTAGTTTCTGGCTAAGCAGTTGCTTAAATATGAATTTTGCCATATTATCAGTTCCATTACTAATATTGCCAAGGGGACCTGATAATGAAACTAATATACTAAAAAAACCTTTACACTCTCAGTCAATACCCTCCCATTAATTTTCCCGGGAAAACCAACAAGCGTTTTTCCTTTTTAAATTTTAAAAACTCACCTTACCCCCCCTTTTCTTTTACAATGGAATATGCATCTTCCCCCAATCCTCATGCACCCCACCATGATATATATACACTAAAATCCTTGACAAATAAACAAAACAAGTCCCCCCTTTTTTAAAAGTTTCCCCTGCAAAATCATCCAAACCTGCCTTTTGCGGCTTTCATCTTCCTTAAAACTTTTTAATTTTTTTTTTTTTTTCCCCCCCCCTTTTTTTTTTAAAAAAATTTTTCCCCTTTTTTGGGGGTCCCCCCCCCCTTTTAAACCTTTCCCCTTTTTTTCCCCCCCAAAAACCCTTTTTAAAATTTAAAATTTAATTTTTTTTTTTTTTTTTTTCCCCCCCCCCCAAAAAAAAGGTTTTTCCTAAAACCCTAAAATTTAAAAACCCAAAAAAAATTTTTTTTTTTCCCCCCCTTTTTAAAATTTTTTTTCCCCCTTTTTTTTCCCCAAAAAAAAACCTTCCATCATTCCCCCCAATTTCTAAAACCCCAATTTTTTCCCCAGTTCACTTCCCACCCCCCTAAATCACAACCCCCCAAAATTTTCCAAATAACTCAAACAAAAACCTTTTTTCCCCAAACCAACCCCCAATTTTGACAACATTTCAATTCCCAAATTAAACATCACCAAACCCCAACAACAAAAAATAACCTTTCCAAAACCGCAAAAAACCCCCCATAAAACCCCAATTAAATTCCCTAAAACCAAACCCAAACCCAACCCCACTTTTCCCTTTTACCCGAAAACCTTTCCCCCTTTTCCCCAAAAAATTTCCAAAATTCCACCTTTCCCCCTTAAACCAAAACCCCCTTTCTCCCTCAACAAACCATTAAACCCTTCAAAAACCCAATCCTTTCTCCCCACATCCCCAAAATTTTAAATAAAAACCCCCCATTTCCCCAAAACCCAGGCCCCCTTTCAAATTTTTTAACTTTTCCCTTTTTTTTCTTCCCCAAAAAATAACTCTCACCCCAACTCTCATTTGCCCTTTTTTTCACCTCTTGCACCTTTCTCTTGACCTCCTGCTGCTTTCTTTTATACATCTCCCAGTCATTTCCACTACTTCCCTGCAAACATTGTCCAAATGCCTCTCTCATCTCTTTCACTAACAGCCTTACTTCTTCATCCCACCACTCACTACCCTTTCTAATCTGCCCACCTTCCACCTTTCTCATGCCCCATGCATCTCTTTTGCGCAAGCTATCACTGCTTCCCTAAATGAATACCATTTCTCCCTCACTCCCCTCACATCATTTGCCCTCACCTTTTATCATTCTACACTCAATCTCTCCTGGTACTTCCTCACACAAGTTTCCTTTCCAAGCTCACTTATTCTCATCACTCTCTTCTCCCCAACATTCTTCTTCACTGAAAACCTCTACAAATCTTTGCCTCCACAAGATCAGGCATAATAATTATACATTATCGCTGTTTCCCACGTCATCAAGGTAGTTCCAGGAAACAGAAGAATGGCCCATCCACTCATATATATACACACACACACACACACACATATATATATATTCATTATACTTTGTCACTGTCTCCCGCGTTAGCGAGGTAGCACAAGGAAACAGACGAAAGAATGGCCCAACCCACCTACATACACATGTATATACATACACGTCCACACACACAAATATACATACCTATACATCCCAACATATACATATATATACACACACAGACATATAAATATATACACATGTACATAATTCATACTGTCTACCCTTATTCATTCCCGTTATAACCCCGCCACACATGAAATGACAACCCCCTCCTCCCAAAATGTGCATGAGGTAGTGCTAGGAAAAGACAACAAAGGCCACATTCATTCACACTCAGTCTCTAGCTGTCATGTATAATGCACCGAAACCACAGCTCCCTTTCCACATCCAAGCCCCACAAAACTTTCCATGGTTTACCACAGATGCTTCACATGCCCTGGTCCAATCCATGGACAGCATGTCGACTCCAGTATACATCGTTCCAATTCACTCTATGCCTTGCACGCCTTTCACCCACCTACATGTTCAGGCCCTGATCACTCAGAGTCTTTTTCACTCCTTTCCACCTCCAATTTGGTCTCCCACTTCTAATTCCCTCCACCTCTGACACATATATCCTCTTTGTCAATCTTTCCTCACTCATTCTCTCCATGTGACCAAACCATTTCAAAACACCCTCTTCTGCTCTCTCAACCACACTCTTTTTATTGCCACACATCTCTCTTCCCCTATTATTACTTACTCAATCAAACCATCTCACACCACATATTGTCCTCAAACATCTCATTTCCAGCACATCGACCCTCCTCCTCTCAACTCTATCTATAGCCCATGCCTCGCAACCACATAACTTTGTTGGAACCACTATTCCTTCAAAAATACCCATTTTTGCACACACGCTATTGTATGATATTCCAAACATATTTGTGACAACCTGATGATACTGAGAGTGAGGCTGATGAATAATATTGTGGGTGAGGTTCAAGGTGAGATTGCGCATGAGTCAGAAGGTGTGGTTATGGTGAAAATCAGCCTGCTTTACTGTCTACTATGATTTTCCTGTGGAACAGCGCTGTCCTGTGAGATGTCCCCAAAGAAGATGGTGTGAGATGTCCTCAACGGCTATGGCAAAAATTTTTGAGGTTGAAGTTAACAATAAAGGTGTGGTTGGGTTGGGATTTTGAAGTTATGTCACAGGAAGCAGTCGTCTGGATTTCTCTATCTGTATTCTTTCCTTTGAGACAGTTTGGTGAGGTTGACATATAATGTTATGGGTGAGGTTGTGCATAAGTGTGAAAGTTTGTTTTGGTCACGGTAAAGATTGGCCTGAAGTGCTGTTCTCCAGCACTGACCTTAGAAGCAACACTGCCCTGTGGGGCGATTGTCGTCAGGGATGCCGGGAGCAACTGTTGGGGTTGAGATTGAGATCAATAGGATGGTTTTGAGCGAGTTTAAATGTTGTTATGGTGAACTGTGTTCTGGATTTCTTTCTCTGCACCTATTCCTTTGTGGTAACTTGGTGATTGAGTGAGACTGAAGGTACGGTTGATGTACAGTATTGTGGGTGAGGTTCAAGCTTAGAATATGCATGATTATGAAAGTTTGATTACTCCGAGGACTGGCTTGGTTTGCTGTTTCTAAAACTGTCCTGTGGGACGCCCATAGCATGTGCCAATAACTGTCAGCACCAGAAAAAAGAGAAATACACTAGATCACCAGATTTAATAATGCCTTCAACTAGAAGAGGATCTGTATGCATCTAAACAGTTCGTCACAACCTTAACAGGGCTTTTCGAGAGTTGCAATCAGAGGCAGACGGAACCACTTTACTAACTCATCAAACCATCAGTCACCTCATTTCTGACATTAAATCTGTTGAGCACCATCACAAATTTTCTCCTAAAATCCTGCTATCATTCAACTGTTAGGGCCAGAGGGCAAACAAAACCTTTTCTTTTGAGCAGAAGAGCAGAAACGGCACTGTCCACTCCACCGGATATCCCCAGAACTACGCGTGGAAACCGTTTTGTTACGCCGGCCATTTCTAATCCTTCGTTTTGTCTATATTAATATCATCTACTTGAGAAAGCTTCAGATGTTATATAATTACTTCACATCGTCTCAACAACGTGACTACTTTTTCCCTAGCCAGAAAAGGATAGAGGTAATGAAGATTAAAGATACTAGGCCTAACTGATTTATTTTACGCAAAAATCCAAATATTTTACATATTTCAGAGGATTTATCATAGTAATTATAAAAGGAGAGAGGATATAAGCCAAGTAAAAGGATCTCAGAGCCAATGACATGACTCTGCTGCCCTTACTTCAGCTATATGTTTCATGTATTGTTTTTGTCATTTTGTATTTCATTAGACAATAGTATGAATACCAGATAGAATCTACCAGTTTACAGGGATGATTGCCCAATTGAACTAGGAGTTCAAGCACTATTTTTGTCGGGAATTAGTTTGTTACTGATGTGTTCAAGAGACTTTGTATATGCTACCAAAGCACATTGATTTTTTAAAGTGCGAAACGAAAAGGAAAGCTAGTTTGCTTGGTAATTCCAAGGTATTTCATATCATGCTCTGTCTTGAATTACGATGCGTTTGCGTTAATTTTCTCGTTTTTGTCAATGATTCTATTCATATTGTATGTTAATAATATGTATTAGTTTGGTAATTATATTGCAAAAGGACGAAAATAAATATATATTTTGGCTGTTCTCCAGTTGTGGCTGAGGAAAATATCACAAACAATTATTTTAGAATATTTATGTCGCCTCTTTTCGCGCAACAGCTCGTTTTCCCTTACCATGTGTCTATCATGTTCTGAAACGAAAGAGATACTTTATAACTCTTGCAAATGAATACTTACGGATCCTTTTCTGACTTAAGATTTTCTCTATTGATTTTCCAGTAAATAATATGCGAAAAGACTGCCCCGTAATCAACGTAGCACAAAATCCGAAAAGTTACATTACACAGCGTATTTACACGAGCAGTAGTAATAAAAATCACAATCACAATGGTAAAAATAATACTGTGTACGGAAAACAAAAATTTTATCTTTGCTACAGAAATTTTGCTACATTAAACGTGAAAACATTTCAGTAGTACTCTCTCTCCCATGTTATAAGTCATCGCAGTTATGAGGTACAGAATGTCCGCTAATATGGCCATAGTTTCAACATTTCCTATCATCCTACAGGATGGTCAGACCAAGCTCCCAGGCACAGTGGTAGTCCAGAAGACAGAGTGTGACGCGCTGGTAGTCTTGCGAAAGTGTTGACAGGTATTCATTTACTGGCTAATACTAGATACCAGGCGGGCGTAGGAGAAAAGTTGCTGTCGTGTAGTGTTGGTAGTCATTTAATGGCTAATACCAAATACCAGGAGGATGTAGGAGAAAAGTTAGAGTTGTGGTGTTCAAGCACAGGACGCTTCCATCCGAACTTCAACTTCGATTCATGTGGTTGAATTGAAATATTTATTGACATATATTTTTCTTTTTTTTTTTTTTTACTTTGTCGCGGTCTCCCGCGTTTGCGAGGTAGCGCAAGGAAACAGACGAAAGAAATGGCCCAACCCCCCCCCCCCCATACACAAACATATACATACGTCCACACACGCAAATATACACACCTACACAGCTTTCCATGGTTTACCCCAAGACGCTTCACATGCCTTGATTCAATCCACTGACAGCACGTCAACCCCGGTATACCACATCGCTCCAATTCACTCTATTCCTTGCCCTCCTTTCACCCTCCTGCATGTTCAGGCCCCGATCACGCAAAATCTTTTTCACTCCATCTTTCCACCTCCAATTTGGTCTCCCTCTTCTCCTCGTTCCCTCCACCTCCGACACATATATCCTCTTGGTCAATCTTTCCTCACTCATTCTCTCCATGTGCCCAAACCACTTCAAAACACCCTCTTCTGCTCTCTCAACCACGCTCTTTTTATTTCCACACATCTCTCTTACCCTTACGTTACTCACTCGATCAAACCACCTCACACCACACATTGTCCTCAAACATCTCATTTCCAGCACATCCATCCTCCTGCGCACTACTCTATCCATAGCCCACGCCTCGCAACCATACAACATTGTTGGAACCACTATTCCTTCAAACATACCCATTTTTGCTTTCCGAGATAATGTTCTCGACTTCCACACATTCTTCAAGGCCCCCAGAATTTTCGCCCCCTCCTCCACCCTATGATCCACTTCCGCTTCCATGGTTCCATCCGCTGCCAGATCCACTCCCAGATATCTAAAACACTTCACTTCCTCCAGTTTTTCTCCATTCAAACTCACCTCCCAATTGACTTGACCCTCAACCCTACTGTACCTAATAACCTTGCTCTTATTCACATTTACTCTTAACTTTCTTCTTCCACACACTTTACCAAACTCAGTCACCAGCTTCTGCAGTTTCTCACATGAATCAGCCACCAGCGCTGTATCATCAGCGAACAACAACTGACTCACTTCCCAAGCTCTCTCATCCCCAACAGACTTCATACTTGCCCCTCTTTCCAAAACTCTTGCATTTACCTCCCTAACAACCCCATCCATAAACAAATTAAACAACCATGGAGACATCACACACACCTGCCGCAAACCTACATTCACTGAGAACCGATCACTTTCCTCTCTTCCTACACGTACACATGCCTTACATCCTCGATGAAAACTTTTCACTGCATCTAACAACTTTCCTCCCACACCATATATTCTTAATACCTTCCACAGAGCATCTCTATCAACTCTATCATATGCCTTCTCCAGATCCATAAATGCTACATACAAATCCATTTGCTTTTCTAAGTATTTCTCACATACATTCTTCAAAGCAAACACCTGATCCACACATCCTCTACCACTTCTCAAACCACACTGCTCTTCCCCAATCTGATGCTCTGTACATGCCTTCACCCTCTCAATCAATACCCTCCCATATAATTTACCAGGAATACTCAACAAACTTATACCTCTGTAATTTGAGCACTCACTCTTATCCCCTTTGCCTTTGTACAATGGCACTATGCACGCATTCCGCCAATCCTCAGGCACCTCACCATGAGTCATACATACATTAAATAACCTTACCAACCAGTCAACAATACAGTCACCCCCTTTTTTAATAAATTCCACTGCAATACCATCCAAACCTGCTGCCTTGCCGGCTTTCATCTTCCGCAAAGCTTTCACTACCTCTTCTCTGTTTACCAAATCATTTTCCCTAACCCTCTCACTTTGCACACCACCTCAACCAAAACACCCTATATCTGCCACTCTATCATCAAACACATTCAACAAACCTTCAAAATACTCACTCCATCTCCTTCTCACATCACCACTACTTGTTATCACCTCCCCATTTGCGCCCTTCACTGAAGTTCCCATTTGCTCCCTTGTCTTACGCACTTTATTTACCTCCTTCCAGAACATCTTTTTATTCTCCCTAAAATTTAATGATACTCTCTCACCCCAACTCTCATTTGCCCTTTTTTTCACCTCTTGCACCTTTCTCTTGACCTCCTGTCTCTTTCTTTTATACATCTCCCACTCAATTGCATTTTTTCCCTGCAAAAATCGTCCAAATGCCTCTCTCTTCTCTTTCACTAATACTCTTACTTCTTCATTCCACCACTCACTACCCTTTCTAATCAACCCACCTCCCACTCATCTCATGCTACAAGCATCTTTTGCGCAATCCATCACTGATTCCCTAAATACATCCCATTCCTCCCCCACTCCCCTTACTTCCATTGTTCTCACCTTTTTCCATTCTGTACTCAGTCTCTCCTGGTACTTCCTCACACAGGTCTCCTTCCCAAGCTCACTTACTCTCACCACCCTCTTCACCCCAACATTCACTCTTCTTTTCTGAAAACCCATACAAATCTTCACCTTTGCCTCCACAAGATAATGATCAGACATCCCTCCAGTTGCACCTCTCAGCACATTAACATCCAAAAGTCTCTCTTTCGCACGCCTGTCAATTAACACGTAATCCAATAACGCTCTCTGGCCATCTCTCCTACTTACATAAGTATACTTATGTATATCTCGCTTTTTAAACCAGGTATTCCCAATCATCAGTCCTTTTTCAGCACATAAATCTACAAGCTCTTCACCATTTCCATTTACAACACTGAACACCCCATGTATACCAATTATTCCCTCAACTGTCACATTACTCACCTTTGCATTCAAGTCACCCAACACTATAACCCGGTCTCGTGCTTCAAAACCACTAACACACTCATTCAGCTGCTCCCAAAACACTTGACATATATATACATCAAAAGGACGGGGTCGTACTCCCCTCCTCATCATCCCCCAGTGGGATTTACAAAGTATGTACGAAAATCATAGCTTTTGTGAAAATATGTACAGTGCACAAAACAAACAGTGGCCCTCTTTTTAAATAATCCAATGAACTCATTACAAGGGTGTTACAACCTTGGTGCAAAGTTTTTGTAATGTGCAAGAATCTTATTAATCACACCATTATTGATCATCCAACAAACTTTATCTTTCAAATTACCAGTTTCATTTTTTCTGTACGGCCGATTTTTTTTTTCACAACCTAATACATAATGTTCTAATGTATGTCCATCTTTCATTTGGCAAAGTTGACAGGGTCAACCATTCCCTCCACTTAACTGCCAATAATATTTATATCCCAGTTTGTCTCATTAACACATTATCCCTAGATGTAAGGTTTGCCCCATTAGTTACATTTGTGTTATTTAACACATATAGATAATGTAGTCTCACTTTGTTCAACATTTACAACTATACTTACATTTTCCCATTCGTCTCTTTTCATTTCATTCTTTATCATTCCTACATCATTCCTATACTCTTATAACTAACAATATCTATGTACATCTTTTCTGTAGCTTTCCTGGCCAACCTATCAGCCACTTCATTAAAACGAATCTCTCCATGTGATGGAATCAATATAAACTGTACATCACATTTCATCTATTGCAATCCTATAACCAGACGTTTACAAATGTTAACATGGTAGTTACATGCTTGCTTACTCTGCAAGGCCTTCAGTGCATTTTTACTGTCTACAAAGGATTACGTATCCTTACATTTCTCTATAGCAATCTGAAGACCCCTCACAAATTGCATGTAACTCAGCCAGAGTGGATAAGGTGTTATCACTAACACTTTTAATAATGGTTTCATCTGCGAAACATCCATTACTGAAAAATTCCCTAATAAAAACACCAATATCCCGCTCGGTCGTAATGCAAGACTGATCCATCACAATCTATATGTGCAGAATTACGTTTGGGAAAGCTAAATATTTTCTCCAAAAAAAATCACTCCGTAAGTACTGGGATGGCAATCAGCTTTTCTCCACTCAAGCTGTGAGATATCTACGGCAATACACCCATCTTGCCATGGTCTAAACCTCTGTAAGTCGGTAAGGAAACACAATGTATATCAATTCCATACTCCCCTCATACAAAGTCCTTACATACTTGAACACATTACTAAGATTTCTTCTTACACTCAAATACATCACTGCACGAGACAATCTGTCACTACATTTCTCCTAGTGTATATGAGAGTAGCAGCTACAGCCAGTTCCTTTATCCAATGTTCAGTACTTGGTAAAGTTAATTCCATTCTCAGTGTTTCATTGACAACCTAACACTATTCTCAGGACCTCATTTTGTATGACTTCGAGTTTGTAAATATCTTTCTTACTGTACGTAATGAGAATAGGTGTTGCATAATCAGTAACTGATCGTACTATGGTGATGTACACCATCCTTAAAACCGGGATGCCAACGCCATTTCCACCCTATGCTAAAGCTCTCAGTGGTCATAAACGCCCTTTGCCTGCAGTCTCCAGATACTGTATCTTCCGTACGATCCTGCTGCCGTGTACCCAATGTTCATACCAAGATATTTATAACCAACTTTTTCTAACCTTCTTCCATTTAAGAATAAATCCCCCTGTTTCAAATTCTTAATTTGATAGTTTTCTCATCATTTACAATACCCATTCCACAGCAAAGTATGCTCAAAGCGTCTTAAGTCTGTTGCATGTTACTCATACCTTTTCACTGTAACAGGATATCATCATTATATGACCTGAATATCTCTCGGAAATTCATGCCGAGCTATTATATTCATTAGTATATGAAAATGAGTAGGGCTAAGGACACCTCCCTGTGGAGTTCCCAACTCCATGTCTCTCTCTTCTGAAAGCAAACTCTATCCTTTGTTACTTAAATAATCGTCAGTCCATTTCAGCAACTTCCCGGAAACACCCAAGTTAACAAGTTCTAGTTAAACTTCTTTATTTGCTCTATCAAATGCTTTTAAATCTTTTAAATCTTAAATCGAGAAATGTTCTACATATAGCCTCGCTATTACTCAAACTCATGACACAAATAGTAGTGCTTTACCCTTGTTTAAACCCATGTAATCTAACAATGATGAGAGAATTATAATTAGGCAAGAAGACGTGCAGAAGTCCCTGCAGAAAATACGAGCAGGTAAAGCTACAGAGCCTGACGGGATGCCTGCAAGGGTACTTAAACGCTGTGCTAAACAACTGACACCTGCACTGACCACATTATTTCAGGACTCAATAGATCAGGGAGTGGTGCCTTATAAATGGAAAGAATCGGAAGTGAAACCTATTGCAAAAATTAACTGTCCGAAAGATCCCAAAGATTTTAGACCTGTAGTATTGACATCTAACATTATGAAATGTTTAGAAAGTATATTGAAAAACTACATCTGTGAAAGAACAAATAATTTAAAAGACCCTATGCAGTTTGCTTATTGCTATAATAGGAGTGTACAGGATGCAACACTTACATTATTAAATGATGTTAACGAGCACTTAGATAAGACTAAATCACAAATTAGAGCACTATTCATCGATTTTAGTTCAGCATTTAACACAATGCAACCTCATATTTTGCTTAATAAAATGTTACAGATGAGTGTAAATAGAAACATCTTAAAATGGATTTTTAGCTTTCTAACGCAGAGACCTCAATATACCAATGTAAATAATGTCAAGTCTAATGTGGTAGTTACCAACACAGGACCCCCCAAGGTTGTGTTTTGTCCCCTGTTCTCTTTACCTTCTACACAGATGATTGTAGGAGTGGAACTGATGATTGTACTATTATAAAATATGCCGACGATACAGTTATCCTAGGAAAAGTTATTTTATTTATTTCATTTATTTTGCTTTGTCGCTGTCTCCCGCGTTAGCGAGGTAGCGCAAGGAAACAGACGAAAGAATGGCCCAACCCGCCCACATACACATGTATATACATACACGTCCACACACGCAAATATACATACCTATACATCTCAATGTACACATATATATACACACACAGACATATACACATATACACATGTACGCAATTCATACTGTCTGCCTTTATTTGTTCCCATCGCCACCTCGAAACACATGGAATAACAACCCTCATGTGTGCGAGGTAGCGCTAGGAAAAGACATCAAAGGCCCCATTCGTTCACACTCAGTCTCTAGCTGTCATCTAATAATGCACCGAAACCACAGCTCCCTTTCCACATCCAGGCCCCACAGAACTTTCCATGGTTTACCCCAGACGCTTCACATGCCCTGGTTCAATCCATTGACAGCACGTCGACCCCGGTATACCACATCGTTCCAATTCACTCTATTCCTTGCACGCCTTTCACCCTCCTGCATGTTCAGGCCCCGATCACTCAAAATCTTTTTCACTCCATCTTTCCACCTCCAATTTCGTCTCCCACTTCTCCTCGTTCCCTCCACCTCTGACACAAATATCCTCTTGGTCAATCTTTCCTCACTCATTCTCACCATGTGACCAAACCATTTCAAAACACCCTCTTCTGCTCTCTTAACCACACTCTTTTTATTTCCACACATCTTTCTTACCCTTACATTACTTACTCGATCAAACCACCTCACACCACATATTGTCCTCAAACATCTCATTTCCAGCACATCCACCCTCCTGAGCACAACTCTATCCATAGCCCACGCCTCGCAACCATACAACATTATTGGAACCACTATTCCTTCAAACATACCCATTTTTGCTTTCCGAGATAATGTTCTCGACTTACAAACATTCTTCAAGGCTCCCAGAATTTTCGCCCCCTCCCCAACCCTATGATTCATTTCCGCTTCCATGGATTCCATGCCAGATTCACTACCAGATATCTAAAACACTTTACTTCCTCCAGTTTTTCTCCATTCAAACTTACCTCCCAATTGACTTGACCCTCAACCCTACTGTACCTAATAACCTTGCTCTTATTCACATTTACTCTTAACTTTCTTCTTTCACACACTCTACCAAACTCAGTCACCAGCTTCTGCAGTTTCTTACATGAATCAGCCACCAACGCTGTATCATCAGCGAACAACAACTGACTCACTTCCCAAGCTCTCTCATCCACAACAGACTGCATACTTGCCCCTCTTTCCAAAACTCTTGCATTCACCTCCCTAACAACCCCATCCATAAACAAATTAAACAACCATGGAGACATCACACACCCCTGCTGCAAACCTACATTCACTGAGAACCAATCACTTTCTTCCTACCCGTACACATGCCTTACATCCTCGATAAAAACTTTTCACTGCTTCTAACAACTTGCCTCCCATACCATATAGTCTTAAAACCTTCCACAGAGCATCTCTATCAACTCTATCATATGCCTTCTCCAGATCCATAAATGCTACATACAAATCCATTTGCTTTTCTAAGTATTTCTCACATACATTCTTCAAAGCAAACACCTGATCTACACATCCTCTACCACTTCTGAAACCACACTGCTCTACCCCAATCTGATTCTCTGTACATGCCTTCACCCTCTCAATCAATACCCTCCCATATAATTTACCAGGAATACTCAACAAACTTATACCTCTGTAATTTGAGCACTCACCCTTATCCCCTTTGCCTTTGTACAATGGCACTATGCAAGCATTCCGCCAATCCTCAGGCACCTCACCATGAATCATACATACATTAAATAACCTTACCAACCAGTCAACAATACAGTCACCCCCCTTTTTTTTTTTTTTTTATAAATTACACTGCAATACCATCTAAACCTGCTGCCTTGCCGGCTTTCATCTTCCGTAAAGCTTTTACTACCTCTTCTCTATTTCCCAAATCATTTTCCCTAACCCTCTCACTTTGCACACCACCTCGACCAAAACACCCTATATCTGCCACTCTATCATCAAACACATTCAACAAACCTTCAAATACTCACTCCATCTCCTTCTCACATCACCACTACTTGTTATCACCTCCCCATTAGCCCCTTTCACTGAAGTTCCCATTTGCTCCTTTGTCTTACGCACTTTATTTACCTCCTTCCTGAACATCTTTTTATTCTCCCTGAAATTTAATGATACTCTCTCACCCCAACTCTCATCTGCCCTCTTTTTCACCTCTTGCACCTTTCTCTTGACCTCCTGCCTCTTTCTTTTATACCTCTCCCACTCATTTGTATTTTTTCCCTGCAACAATCGTCCAAATGCCTCTCTCTTCTCTTTCACTAATAATCTTACTTCTTCATCCCACCACTCACTACCTTTTCTAATCAACCCACCTCCCACGCTTCTCATGCCACAAGCATCTTTTGCGCAAGCCATCACTGCTTCCCTAAATACATCCCATTCCTCCCCCACTCCCCTTACCTCCTTTGTTCTCACCTTTTTCCATTCTGTACTCAGTCTCTCTTGGTACTTCCTCACACAAGTCTCCTTCCCAAGCTCACTTACTCTCACCACTCTCTTCACCCCAACATTCTCTCTTCTTTTCTGAAAACCCCCACAAAACTTCACCTTCGCCTCCACAAGATAATGATCAGACATCCCTCCAGTTGCACCTCTCAGCACATTAACATCCAAAAGTCTCTCTTTCGTGCGTCTATCAATTAACACGTAATCCAATAACGCTCTCTGGCCATCTCTTCTACTTACATACGTATACTTATGTATATCTCGCTTTTTAAACCAGGTATTCCCAATCACCAGTCCTTTTTCAGCACAAATCTACAAGCTCTTCACCATTTCCATTTACAACACTGAACACTCCATGTATACCAATTATTCCCTCAACTGCCAAATTACTCACCTTTGCATTCAAATCACCCATCACTATAACCCGGTCACCTGCATCAAAACCACTAACACACTCATTCAGCTGCTCCCAATACACTTGCCTCTCATGATCTTTCTTCTCATGCCCAGGTGTATATGCACCAATAATCACCCATCTCTCTCCATCAACTTTCAGTTTTACCCATATCAATCTAGAATTTACTTTCTTACACTCTATCACATACTCCCACAACTCCTGATTCAGGAGTAGTGTTACTCCTTCTCTTGCTCTTGACATCTCACTAACCCCTGACTTTACTCCCAAGACATTCCCAAACCACTCTTCCCCTTTACCCTTTAGCTTCGTTTCACTCAGAGCCAAAACATCCAAGTTCCTTTCCTCAAACATACTACCTATCTCTCCTTTTTTCTCATCTTGGTTAGATCCACACACATTTAGACAGCCCAATCTGAGCCTTCGAGGAGGATGAGCACTCCTCGCGTGACTCCTTCTGTTTCCCCTTTTAGAAAGTTAAAATACAAGGAGGGGAGGGTTTCTGGCACCTGGCACCCGTCCCGTTTAGTCGCCTTCTACGACACGTGAGGAATGCGTGGGAAGTATTCTTTCTCCCCTATCCCCAGGGAATAGGGGAGGAAAAGTTGTCAATGATAATTATGAACCTTATTCAACTCAAGTCAAAAAATTTGTTGACTGGAGTAAACAAAATTTTTTGGAGCTTAATGTTAAGAAAACTAAGGAGATGATATTCAATTTCGGAACTAAAAATAAACATGTACCCGACTTATTAACAATTGAGGAAGAACACTTTCAAAGAGTAAACCAGTACAAGTATTTGGGACTTATGATTGATGACCAGTTGAAAGGCAGTGTTAATACGGATATGGTGTCAAGGAAATGTAACCAAAGACTACACTTTGTACGTATATTGCGTAACCTAAATGTAGATAAAGTGATCATTAACTTATGTTACAAATCAATATTAGAATCAGTTCTAAATTTTTCAGTGACTGCCTGGTATGGGAAACTTACTTGTAAAGATAAAAACAAGTTGGGAAGAATTGTTAAAAGGGCAGGAAATTTAGGTGCGGCGACCACATCACTAGATAAGCTTTATCAGACAGGCGTAATGAAACAAGTAGATAGGATTATGAAAGATGTAACCCATCCGTTATACAATTGTTACACATATTTAAAATCAGGAAGGAGGTTAGCTTTGCCCATGCAGCGTACTGAAAGATACAGAAAGTCTTTTGTACCAAAAAGCATCCTCCTTTTCAATCATTTGTCATCACAATAGGAAAGTAAAATATTAAAGTGTTTCCTTTAATATTTTATTGCTTTATTGATTTTATTATTCTTTTAATGCAGAAACACTAGGGAGCTCTCAAAGCCAAGAAGAATTTCATTTTGTAATATATCTTGTATTACAATTTTACCAATAAAAACTTACTTACTTACTTACTTACTTAAATTGGACGATAAAAGATTTTCAACTTTATACTACAGCCTGTCAAATATTATTCTCTCCATTATTTTGCTAAAACAGGCATATAAGGTTACTGGTCGAAAATCTCCATTAAATTTAGGTAATGGTAGGATTACTGCTTTTTCTTCCATTTATGTGGAATACAACCTTCATTGTATGACATTAAGTCCAGAAGGGGCCCTTCCCTAATGCTAGCTATACAGTTAATAATGTCATATGTTACTCCATCCTCCCCTGGTGCAGTAGATTTCCCCATCTTAATCACATACAATTATTCGGCTCTCTTTATTGGCACCCATGTATCATCTTCCATCGTACACTGACCCAGTACTAGTTTCCTCCTAAATTTAATTTTGCTTAGTAACAAGCCCTACACTACAGGTGGTAACTCTGCAAAACTGGCCGCTCCAGCCCATTCATGAATAAGTTGATTGGCCCTCGCTTGTGGATCGGCGGTGGTATTGCCGTTGCTTCCAATTCCTCGTACTTTATTTACTTCCCTCCAGACGTCACTCAAGCTCTTATGTTTACTAATTCTCTATAAAAAGTCCTTCCAATACTTATATTTTGCTTTTGGCTTTACCTCAGTGCACATTTAGCAGTCTCTTTCAGCGCTTCCTTAATTTCATTATCATTAGGATTTGCACTCCAATTTTAATGCGCCTAAGTAATTCACTCCACCTTTGTACTAACTTTTCTTTAAAATACACATTATGTTTCCCATAATTGATTTCTCCTTTATACCAATAATTTTTGGTCATCAGCACAGAATCAGTAATATGTAATAAACCATCAAAAAAGCTATCTCCATCTCTTGCTTCATAACCTGTATACCAATCCCGTACAGTACCGATAAGTTCCTCCTTTTTGTCATCCAACAAGCAATATTTTTTTACGCTCAATAATTTTCTGTATCTTATTGATATGTACTGTGACTCGCAAAGTAAAGTGATCACTGAGCAAATCCACCACTATCTCGGCACTCGTCCTCTATTCCACCTGCATTGAAGAGTACCACATGTCCAATCCTCCTCCACGTCTATGGGTAGGCTCATCATTACCCAATATTCTAACATCATAGAACTCCCCTAAAAAGTGTAACCATCTTCTATCATCAATACTGCTGGGTCCTACAGTACCCAAAACTTCGTGTTTTGCATTAATATCACCAAGACATAGCCATTAGTAAATAAACACACCGACATATCATCAATATCCAGACTTTGAGGATGCACATAAATATTAACAATGCATATAGATCTCTCTTGGGGGAGGTAGACTTTAACACAAATCTTCAACCCCACTCTGCTTGTTAGCTAACATCAATTCAACCAGCATATTTTTCCGAACAAGTTAACAGTCCTCTTGTATTATTTCTTTTATTAGCTGGTAAACAGAGACATTGATAATCGCGCAAATTCATTCAACCACCATTCTCTGTGCCCGTTTCTTGAAGAGCGATAACATCCACCTTATTCAACAGCGCATAAGCATGCACTTCTGTGGTCTTAGTACGTAAGCTATTTACATTCCATGAAAGACTACTTAATTTATGGTCTTCCATAAATACTTCAGGGATGTATCCCACCTACGGGTTATCTCTTCTAATGTCCACATTACCGCTCCCTTAAAGCAAGGATGATTTGTCAGTATTTACTTTACTTAACTTTCTAAAAGGGGAAACAGAAGAAGGAGTCACAAGGGGAGTGCTCATCCTCCTCGAAGGCTCAGATTGGGATGTCTAAATGTGTGTGGATATAACCAAGATGAGAAAAAAGGAGAGATAGGTAGTATGTTTGAGGAAAGGAACTTGGATGTTTTGGCTCTGAGTGAAACGAAGCTCAAGGGTAAAGAGGAAGAGTGGTTTGGGAATATCTTGGGAGTAAAGTCAGGGGTTAGTGAGAGGACAAGAGCAAGGGAAGGAGTAGCACTACTCCTGAAACAGGAGTGGTGGTAGTATGTGATAGAGTGTAAGAAAGTAAACTCTAGATTGATATGGGTAAAACTGAAAGTTGATGGAGAGAGATGGGTGATTATTGGTGCATATGCACCTGGGCATGAGAAGAGAGATCATGAGAGGCAAGTGTGTTGGGAGCAGCTGAAAGAGTGTGTTAATGGTTTTGATGCGCGAGACCGGGTTATAGTGATGGGTGATTTGAATGCAAAGGTGAGTAATGTGGCAGTTGAGGGAATAATTGGTATACATGGGGTGTTCAGTGTTGTAAATGGAAATGGTGAAGAGCTTGTAGATTTATGTGCTGAAAAAGGACTGGTGATTGGGAATATCGATTTAAAAAGCGAGATATACATAAGTATACGTATGTAAGTAGAAGAGATGGCCAGAGAGCGTTATTGGATTACGTGTTAATTGATAGGCGCGCGAAAGAGAGACTTTTGGATGTTAATGTGCTGAGAGGTGCAACTGGAGGGATGTCTGATCATTATCTTGTGGAGACGAAGGTGAAGATTTGTAGAGGTTTTCAGAAAAGAAGAGAGAATGTTGGGGTGAAGAGAGTGGTGAGAGTAAGTGAGCTTGGGAAGGAGACTTGTGTAAGGAAGTACCAAAAGAGACTGAATACAGAATGGAAAAGGGTGAGAACAAAGGAGGTAAGGGGAGTGGGGGAGGAATGGAATGTATTTAGGGAAGCAGTGATGGCTCGCGCAAAAGGTGCTTGTAGCATGAGAAGCGTGGGAGGTGGGTTGATTAGAGAGGGTAGTGAGTGGTGGGATGAAGAAGTAAGATTATTAGTGAAAGAGAAGAGAGAGGCATTTGGACGATTTTTGCCGGGAAATAATGCAAATGAGTGGGAGATGTATAAAAGAAAGAGGCAGGAGGTCGAGAAAGGTGCAAGAGGTGAAAAAGAGGGCAGATGAGAGTTGGGGTGAGAGAGTATCATTAAATTTTAGGGAGAATAAAAAGATGTTTTGGAAGGAGGTAAGTAAAGTGCGTAAGACAAGGGAACAAAGGGGAACTTCAGTGAAGGGGGCTAATGGGGAGGTGATAACAAGTAGTGGTGATGTGAGTAGAAGATGAAGTGAGTATTTTGAAGGTTTGTTGAATGTGTTTGATGATAGAGTGGCAGATATAGGGTGTTTTGGTCGAGGTGGTGTGCAAAGTTAGAGGTTTAGGGAAAATGAGTTGGTAAACAGAGAAGAGGTAGTAAAAGCTTTGCGGAAGGTGAAAGCCGGCAAGGCAGCAGGTTTGGATGGTATTGCAGTGGGATTTATTAAAAAAAAATGGGTGATTGTGTTGTTGACTGGTTGGTAAGGTTATTCAATGTATGAATGATTCATGGTGAGGTGCCTGAGGATTGGCGGAATGCTTGCATAGTGCCATTGTACAAAGGCAAAGGGGATAAGGGTGAGTGCTCAAATTACAGAGGTATAAGTTTGTTGAGTATTCCTGGCAAATTATATGGGAGGGTATTGATTGAGAGGGTGAAAGCATGTACATAGCATCAAATTGGGGAAGAGCAGTGTGGTTTCAGAAGTGGTAAAGGATGTGTGGATCAGGTGTTTGCTTTGAAGAATGTATGTGAGAAATACTTAGAAAAGCATTTATGGATCTGGAGAAGGCATATGATTGAGTTGATAGAGATGCTCTGTGGAAGGTATTAAGAATATATGGTGTGGGAGGAAAGTTGTTAGAAGCAGTAAAAAGTTTTTATCGAGGATGTAAGGCATGTGTACGTGTAGGAAGAGCGGAAAGTGACTGGTTCTCAGTGAATGTAGGTTTGCGGCAGGGGTGTGTGATGTCTCCATGTTTGTTTAATTTGTTTATGGATGGGGTTGTCAGGGAGGTGAATGCAAAAGTTTTGGAAATAGGGGCAAGTATGAGTCTGTTGTGGATGAGAGAGCTTGGGAAGTGAGTCGTTGTTGTTCGCTGATGATACAGCGCTGGTGGCTGATTCACGTGAGAAACTGCAGAAGCTGGTGACTGAGTTTGGTAAAGTGTGTGAAAGAAGAAAGCTGAGAGTAAACGTGAATAAGAGTAAGGTTATTAGGTACAGTAGGGTTGAGGGTCAAGTCAATTGGGAGGTAAGTTTGAATGGAGAAAAACTGGAGGAAGTGAAGTGTTTTAGATATCTGGGAGTGGATTTGGCAGCTGATGGAACCATGGAAGCGGAAGTGAATCATAGCGTGGGGGAGGGGGCGAAAATTCTGGGAGCCTTGAAGAATATGTGGAAGTCGAGAACATTATTTCGGAAAGCAAAAATGGGTATGTTTAAAGGAATAGTGGTTCCAACAATGTTGTATGGTTGCGAGGCGTGGGCTATGGATAGAGTTGTGCAGAGGAGGATGGATGTGCTGGAAATGAGACGTTTGAGGACAACATGTGGTGTGAGGTGGTTTGATCGAGTAAATGATAATAGGGTAAGAGAGATGTGTGGTATTAAAAAGAGTGTGGTTGAGAGAGCAGAAGGGGGTGTTTTGAAATGGTTTGGTCATATGGAGAGAATGAGTGAGGAAAGATTGACCAAGAGGATATATGTGTCAGAGGTGGAGGGAACGAGGAGAAGTGGGAGACCAAATTGGAGGTGGAAAGATGGAGTGAAAAAGATTTTGTGTGATCGGGGCCTGAACATGCAGGAGGGTGAAAGGTGTGCAAGGAATAGAGTGAATTGGAACGATGTGGTATACCGGGGTCGACGTGCTGTCAATGGATTGAACCAGGGCATGTGAAGCGTCTTGGGGTAAACCATGGAAAGTTGTGTGGGGCCTGGATGTGGAAAGGGAGCTGTGGTTTCGGTGCATTATTACATGACAGCTAGAGACTGAGTGTGAACGAATGGGGCCTTTGTTGTCTTTTCCTAGCGCTACCTCGCACACGTGAGGGGGGAGGGGGTTGTTATTCCATGTGTGGCGAGGTGGCGATGGGAATGAATAAGGGCAGACAGTATGAATTATGTACACGTGTATAAATGTATATGTCTGTGTGTGTATATATATATGTATACGTTGAGATGTATAGGTATGTATATTTGCATGTGTGGACGTGTATGTATATACATGTGTATGTGGGTGGGTTGGGCCATTCTTTCGTCTGTTTCCTTGCGCTACCTCGTTAACGCGGGAGACAGCGACAAAGCAAAATAAATAAATAGATAAGTATTTTCAGCTCTCTCTCTCTCTCTCTCTCTCTCTCTCTCTCTCTCTCTCTCTCTCTCTCTCTCTCTCACATCGAACTTTCTATGTTCACAAAGATCAGCAATTACATTCTGACTGTCTTCTACCATTTTTCTTAAGTGCCAAAATTTCTTGCCGGTGTTAACTGCTACATCATATACATCAGTGAGTTTGTCATTTACCTTATCTTCTGTAGTAGTTTTCTGTGCAGCCCTTGCATCATTTCGTGTCACCTTCACCGTTTCATTCTCTGCTCTCACACATTCTCAGTGGAAGGTAGCGTTGTCTTTTGTGTAACTCCTTGTCCATCCTCCCTTTCCCGCTACTGCACTTCCTCCATGGTCTGCTTCCGGTCGCTGCACACCTGTGGTCTCCTACTGCAAATTGGCGAACCTGCACTATGGGCACCGTCACAATTGTGACGGGACGGCGCAACACGTTGCCCAGACTATTTTAGTGCCACATTCCAATGAATTATGTTTTTTTTTTTTCCCGCAGTAACGGCAACGATATTCACTTTGGCATTTGCAGGCCATATGGCCCCACCTACTGCACTTATTACACAAAACAGGATGTAGTTTGTTCGAGACATCTTAATGTCATCTTTATTCCGTAGTGGAAGCAGAATTGTAGTCTGTAGGAATGTTAAGATGAAAGGTAGATATAGCTCGTGACGTTAATTGTGAGGGATTTTGAAGAGATGTGCTCATGGGTGGCAGGAATAATCGTAGGTCAGCAACAACAGAGGCCCAGGAGGGAATTTGGGGAGAATCCTGAAACGGGAATCCGATCCCGCGTAACGGAGGTCGATGTAAGCTGACCTGAGACTTGCACACTGCTGTCGTCCACCTTTCATAATGCTATAACTGTGTCCATTCAGCAAGGACTGATTCCAGTCCTTCCTGCAGCGACCCGCTGTTGCTCTACAGTGTCACCTTACTGCCTGCGCCTTGACTTGGTGACAGGTCACGGCGTGTGACCTCACCTGATCAAGTTATTCCTAGAGAAATGAGTTTGATGGCCCATCCTACGGCTGACTCTGTAGTGTTACTCCGTGACACCTATATCAATGTTCGGCGGTGACAGGTCAGAAGATACTTCTATAATGATTTCCATTAAATAGGTGACCTGACCCCTTCCGTGAAAAGAGCTGCTTTCAGTCCAACAGCATGGAGAGGCCAGAGCATGTGACATATGACTGCAACGTCTCCCAGTTCCCTTTGGGAATAGCTTTTCCCAGACCTCCTTCATGACCTTACCTTTCTGGCTCTTATATACGTGATCATTACCACATGAAGGAAGTCAGGCAGTTGACTCGCTCTAGACAACAAGTGTACTACTCCAGTATCTAGTCTTGGTCACGTGACTGGACTTAAACCGCCCTTAGAGCGCCTCTTACGTCAGTAGAAGTCCCAACGTGACTCCTGATGTTTCATCTTTAGAGTTTCCTTGTGGTGCCTCATCTCCGACGTCCACCTTCAGCAGAACTTGTGTGGGTCATTGCCTCCGCCCGCCACGACCAACAGCTATAACAACATGGGACCTACTGCCACGCCCACAGAACTCCTGCAGCCCAAGTACGATCCGGTAGCCGCCGCACACTCCAGGGGCCATGATACGTGCCACGCCCACCTCCTACAGGAGCTCCACCTACACTTGTCATCGCGCACTTTTCCAGGGGCTCCTGCTTCGCTTATCTCGCATCCTCACCAGCATCACAGGGCCCTTGCCGAGCCTGTCTCGTATTACTTAACCGACATTTACCTCTTCATAATCTGCACTTTCTGTGTATTGTTTCTAGGCTATTTCACTCTATGTAACAACCAATAAAGCACACCCAACGTCGCTCCATTACCAGGGAGGAAGAAAGAACGTGAAATATCTCAGCAAAGGTGTGGTTTGTGTTTATGGGCACAAATTTTCCATTTTAGTGCATCTTGGAGCGCCTAAGATACTGATCAGCACTATGGTAAGGGTTAAGAAGTCCTTATTTACACATTCACTGGGCCGATAAATCATACTCGAGTGGGATAACCTATCTCTTGGTGCTTGAACAATTATAGAAAGTTTCATTTTAGGTCGGCTGTCAGATCTTTTATAGCAAAGTATTAAAAGGGAAAATAGGCTCTTTGTATACACATCTTTGTCAACTGTAGGGCTTTGTAATTTTTTTTTTTTTTTTTTTGCTTATCATGGACAATATACATTGGGCGAGAGCATGTGATCTTTGAATGGTCCCTGCCTTACCTTTAACAGATGAACAACATGAATTTTTTTTTCAGTTGGTGTTTATTAGTTGAACGTGACCGACCAACCTCAAGTGGTTTGACGGTTAATAGGTCTAAAGTTCGAATTACTAACTTGATTGGTATCATTTGTTACTAAATAGTATTTTCAATGTATATCATAGTTAATTTGTTTGTCGTTTTGTCATGCCATCTAGTTTTAACTGTATAAAGTTCAGAGTGAATGTATCATGACGTTCTGTCCTAACCTAGGAATTTTGATAAACGTATCATGCATGTTGTTTTTATTTCATAATGTGTTTCTATTATAAAAGCCATGTGAATTTTTAGTAAATACATCTAATCCATTATTTATGCAAGATAATCCTCGTTCTTATCTAGCACAAACTTAATTCAACATTAAAACTTTCATTTAGTACTTAAAAGCTATCAAATTTAGAAAAGACACAACGAATCTAAAAATTGAGTTTGACTTAGTTAGTGCCAAACGTATTCATGCGATGTTTGCTTGTAGACTTAATGAAAACAATTTAAAACTTTTCTGCGATATAATAACGAATGTCAACCGCGAAATTGACGACATTGTAAACAATGTCTTTCCGAATTCTCAGTTGGAATATAAATGGCCTTCGTTCCTTTAAGACTGACATGAAGAAACTTTTGTCAGGCCTAGAAGCAGATATTGTATGTTTTCAAGAGACCAAAGTTACAAGTGAGCTGTGTTATGAGATACATGTTTATTATGCGAAGATTTGGGATTCGGTTCTCACTCAAGTATACCCAAGATATTGTCATCTTCCTCTCACCTTATTGTTTGGTTGGAGCTGTGGAAAGTCATCATACCCGGCAAACACTAGACACTTTTAGTAAACAAACTTCTCGGCATCTGAATGCTTGTAGCTTGATTTATGTTTAACGATTATCGGAAACAAATTGACGTTGCTAGGGATAGGTGATTTGTGATTTTTGTTTATCCCACAGTTTCATATCGTCTTAGGTCCTCACCGTAATACCATTATCTATTAGTTTAACAAGTAAATTTAATGCTCCAAATCACGTTACCTTAATTTAAATTACTTCTACCAAAAAGTATACCATAATGCATTTCATCCATATCCTTAAGTTTTTTCAATGGTGCCTTAAAACTGGTATTCTACAGTCTATTTTTCCCTGTGCCTCAATTATTACTGTACTGGATTTTATTGAACTATTGTCTTCTTCTGGGTTTCCTTGATACAGGCTAGGGCTATGATTAGGAAAGATTGAGTAATTTGAATTTTAACTCATTATTTGGTTAGCATTTTATGATGGGGATGGATAAGAACTTCCTGATAATCCCATTAGTGAAAACAGTGAGATTAAGATTTTTCTTGATTATATATTAGAGGTAAAAGTATTGTTAAAGTCTGTCAGATAGAACATTTGCATCTGTTTTTACATCATTTACTACATCAGGGAGAGGAAACGTGGTTTTGACAGATCTTGCTGAGAGTGTTATTGCTGGGTTCCATACACTGAAGGGTTGAGTTAAAATGTGAGACTTGATGTGTAGCATCTCCCAGAATTTTAAATCAACCATATGCCCAGCAACAACAAACATTCATCTCGTGTACCACAAAAGAAATCTTTCAATACAGCTTCATTTCCATATGCTCGACTTTCAGTTCTTTGCAACAGCACTGGATCTCTTTCAACAAAACCCTTGTATAACCAACCAACAACCCCCGAGTAGAAATAAGATTTTTGACCTGCTTTACGCATCAACAATATGTACTTACAGATCCCCTTTCCCCACCAAACATGACCAACAAAATGTATAGTGTACATAAAAATTATTCAACAGGCACAGAGAACAACCATCCCAAAGCAGTCTTAAATTCTCTTCCAAAAGGCATACTTTTAGGAGTTGAAACTACAAACCCCAAGTGTGTGCAAATTGCACTTTCTTCATTCTTGATACTGCCCATCTCTGCAACATTACAAATACTGATTCAGCATATTAAATGACCAGCCATTTCCTCGATATGCCCTCCATACTTTAACAACTGAACACTTTCTTAGTTGTGCTGCACTCACCTCACAGACATACATAAAACATCACACTTTTTGACTTGTGTTACCACCCAGTGGATGTGGCTAGCTTAGTGTGCTGTGGGAAGCCATAGAAATGGCTCTTGGGGCAGAAAATAGATTTGTATATATATATCATGTATAGTTAATCTTTTTCAGTGTCATGATTTACCTTTCAGAGGCAGTTATTATGGTATTATGAATACAGTACATCAAAGTTAATTAGATTTTAATTAAAATGTCAAACTTATTGGTACCAGTTTTAGGTTAACTATGATTGGATTGGTCATGTCTATATGGTTGATTATGGTGATTAAAATGTCTGCAGGTTTTTTTATTTTGCTGCTGTTTTTTATATTCATTGCACACTGCTGTGATGGATAAGGTGGATAGTTATCCTAGTATGACTTCTTTTACTGACCTTGTGTTATACAGCTATAGTTTAAAAGAATGAGGCGACATATGAATTTACACTACTTTATTGCAGGGGACATGCTGGAGGAACCCCAAGCTATTGTGGATGGCTACTCTTCCTATTTTAATTTTTCAAGGAAAAGGGAAGTATCTTCTATAATGTTGAGTATTAATATTATTACACTTATGAAAAAATGTATGTAAGAATGTACAGTAAATTTGTATCTTATGTTTCTTGGAATACCAAAACACAAATTTGCTGTTGTTGATTTTTTATTATTCTGTACTGCAATGTTTTCTTTTAATTATATTGTTATCTTTTTTGAAGCTTTTCCTGGCTATTTCCTTTTAATTTTTGGTTGTACCGTCATTTCTATATATTAGCACTTCTTAGTATTGTATTTGCCTATGGGTTAGGAATATGAGAGGTTCTATTCTTTATTTTCTCTGGAATATTTCTTAGTAACTTGTTTTTTTGTGAAAATTTTTGTTTATAATGGAATTTTAGAATTACTGTAAGTAACATCACAGTATGACTATTTGAAGATCCTCTTTCCTCTTACAGGAGTGGATACTCTGGTGTTGCCACATATTGCTCACAGCATGCTACTCCCTCTGCTGCCCAAGAGGGATTGTCAGGTATCTGGGTCTGTAGAGGTTCTGTTGCATTGCTCATTTGTTCTTGTATTTATCTGCTTCATTATTTTATGTTTATATCAGTATTTCAGACTATAAGTTGTATTTTTAGTAAGAAATCTTCACTTTAGAACACACCTTTGTTAGTTTTGAAATGAATCTGCCATCATGTGCTTCACTACATCTTTCTAATGTGTTTCATTCCTGCTACTGTAACATCAGAATTTTGGCTCTGTTTCACCTTCAGTGTCTGTATTGGTGATTATTCCATATGGATAATTTTGTGTCTGTATTGGTGCTGTATTGGTGATTTTTCTTTATGGATAATTTTGTGTTCTTTGTTTTTGACACACATTTTTGTTTTTCCTTTACTCAAAGGAATACTCTTGTTTTCATTCCATTTTTCTCCCAATTTATTTTCTTTATTTTTTTACATTGTCCAGTGAGGTAGAAGTCCCCTGGGGTAGTTGTAGCAACTGTTGAGGTTGAGGGTTAGATTAATGGCGAGGTGGATAGGAAGGTTGTATGTGGCGTGTATATGAGCTGAAAGGTTATGATAGGGCTAAGTAGTTGTGTGAACATCTCTCTCTGTGTTCTTGTTGGCAACTTGAAGAGGTTGGTATATTGCAGATGAGGTTTAGGTTGAGGTTGTGCATAAGTCTGAAAGTTGCTTAGGGTGAATATTGGCTTGGATTGCTCTTTTTAATACTGTCCTATGGGGCATTGCTGTCTTGTAAGGCAACTGTCGTCCAGGATATCACTAGCAGTCGTTGAGGTTAAGGGTGAGGTTGATAGGAAGATTGTTGCACTTTCTTTGTGGCAGCTTTGTAGGGCTGAGACTGAATTTGATGTATGATATTGTAGGTGAGTTTGTGCATGAGTTTGAAGGTTTGGTCAGAGTGAAGATCGGTGTGAACTGCATTCATTTTTAACACTCTCCTGTGGGCACCAATTACAGTTGCAGTTGGTAAGATTGAATAGATAAGGTTGGTAGAGGGTTCTGGATGAGGTTGAGCAAGAATTCAAAGGTTTTGTTAAGGTGAGGAGCTGTCTGGATCTCTTTTTTTACATCTTTGTGACATCTTGATGAGGTTGCTGAATTATATTGTGTGGAAGTCAGTGAAAGTGAGAGCCACAGATATTTGGCATTTCTCAAGATTATGATGGATTAAGTCTTGAGAAGCTGATGAGGCAGTCAGTCATAGAGACAGTTAGTTATTATGTCACATAGGATCTGTTAATTTTGCAGTTTCTATAGAAGCCTAATTAGCCAAGTGTCATTAATAAGATGGAGGTTGGGATGATAGCGATGGTTCATAACTTTGAGAGATTTTAGGGTTGTTGATGGTGGTATTAGAGAGACATAAATCCTCCAGACAGGAGGGCATTTTGACGGAAAGAGGGAGATGATGATAGAGCAGAGGGGTTTAGCAAGCAAAGAGGTAGAATTCCCTGCTAGTGTTTCATAGATAAATCAGTGGGTGTAGTGGGACACTTTTACCTTGAAGTTTTGTGACCATCTGGCGACTTCAAACTTATGATCCCTCTTGGTATGTTGGGAATGGAAAGTAGGATAGAAGGCAGGTGGTATGTATGGAAGGTCTGTGGTAGATGGTGGCTAAATTATTGTTGATAAAAGTGTAATGATCCATTTGGATTGCATAGGGGGAGGGGGAATACATTCATTGAGCACTATCTCTTGAACGTTCTCTACTATCATGCAACTTTATAGATTTATGTCTGCTTTCTGTATTTATCATATAGACAGTTATTCTGTTCCATTATTCACCACCTATATACTATAAAAGGACTTCATTATGTCCTTTTAAACAAGTCCCTTGCTTAATTTTATACTGTCATCTGGTTTGTCTATTGCATCATGTCTCAAAGAACTGCTCACTGTTTACATCATTGATTTGTTTTGAAAATTTAAAGTTTCACAACACCCCTCACACTTCTCCAAGGTTATTAGATTTACAGCCTCTAGTCTTTCCCTGTAACTTGGCTCTCAGTTCTCCTACCATCTTTGTTGTCCTCCTCCGAACCTTCTCTTTTTCCTCTTTTTGCTTCTTTAAGTAGATTGAGAAGCCCATTCTAGTTTTGGCCTTATGTAGGGTATGAACAGCTTCCTAGATATTTCCTTACCTGTATATGAAGGGAATCCATCCCTTCAGGCAAGTCATTTACTTAGATCAAGAACAGTAGAGGTCCCACAACAACCCCATGGCATTCCGATGGTCACCTCAACCCTTCTGGAAAAGGTTCCCCAACATGTGTCTACTGTTTCCTTCCACCGAGATAATCTATCCATCAGAAAAGTTCCCCCTTATTTGTGCCTGGTGATCCAGCATCTTATTCACCTTCTCATGCATTACACTGTCAGTTGCAGTCCAGATAAGTATATTCCATCCAACCTTCCTTCTGTCTAAAATAGAGCTCTTTCTCTTGTAGAACTCTAGAAAGTCATCCACTTGCTTTCTAGTTATCTTTTCCAAAATCTTACACCCCAGACTCATTAATGAGACTGTCTTGTAATCCAGTGCCTTACACCCAGTTTTCTTTCTTAGAGATAGGTATGATGTTTGCCCTTTTTTTGTTCTCATGGCGTGTTGCCTTTCTCCTGTGAAAACTTGAACAGTATTTCTGGTGGTTTGTCTTAAATGTCTACACACATCCTCAGCACATTTGGTAAATTTCCTGAGAACCATGAGCCTCGTGTGGGTCAGAACCTTATAGTATTCTGTTGATAAATTTTACAGATTTCTCAATTTCTAAGTTTACCATCACACCAATTCAGACTCACTCTATAAGAACACTTTTGAATATGTTATGCAGTTCCTCACTTATCCTTTCAACATCCTTTACAATTCTTTGCTCTGATCCCCTTAGTCTAAGTAGTTGTTCTTTAAAGGACAACTGACGATGAATTTATGTAAATGTTTTAGATTTTCTACTGCCTTGTTCATAATATTCTTTTTAAAGTTCTTTGTTCCTCCTTTCTCATCTTGTTATCCTCATTTCTTGCTCTTTTGTATCTTGCAAATGTCCCTGCACGTCTCAAAGATCCTTTGTTCTTTGATACCTTTTATTTAATGTTTTCTTTTTTTTTTTTTACCATTCCTTCCATATTTAAGGTTTGAGGTACCCATCTTTCTACTCCATCAATGTAAGTTTTACAGACCATCTCACATAAAGCCCTGGTTCTTGGCTTCTGAACTCCATTTCGCAGTTTATGTTATAGAAATTATTGAGGCTTGTGTAGGTTCAGAGATTATATCTTTTTATGTCTTGTCTTACCTTTGTTCTTTTAATGTTCTCTTTTACCATAGTTATACTTGAGCTTTGCATGATCACCTTTTCCAGCTGGTATATCATATTTGATATTGACATGTCTCATGTAACAACTCAAGTTGGAATGTGTATGAATGATTATGAAATGCATTATAGATATAGAAGGCTTACTTGCTTTATTGCAGTGATCCTAAGTTAAGAACCCATACACATCTCATTTTTCTCAAATGATTGGAAATGGAGAATATACTAAGTAGGTAGATGGTTGATTCCACTAAACAAAATTGATGTAATTCCATAGCCTGTTGTTCTGTCTAGCTTGAGGTATGCATGTTTTATTTTGATGAGAATCTGATATACAGTCTCTGTATTTATACTCCATCTGCTTTAACTTTTTAGATTTATCAGAATATTCTACATAGAAATTTTGCCAAAGTTTTTCTTAGTTCTTTATGACACAATTTCTTTCTTGTAATGTGACATGTCATGTTATGTTAGGGATGCTGAAGATACCACAGCCTATGTATTGTTTTCTTTATGTTACTTATGTTTTCAGTCTATTTCATATTGCTTTAACCTTTTTTTAGGAATGTATGGGGGTGAGTTACATGATAGAGTTGGGACCGTGGAAGCTCTGCTTACTGCGTGGTCAGAGGATGAATTAAAGGATCTAGACAGTGAGGGTCGGGCTGTCATTACACAACATACTTTTAAGGTGAAAGTTATAGAGTTTCTCTGTTAACATTGTATCAGCTGTTATCAATTAGGTAATGCCTACCAGGTTATCTGTTCCTATCTAATACACTGTGTTTTCCATTGTAGTACTAGGACTCAAGTATTCTTCTTGATAACCTGCTTGTGAAATAGAAAAGAGAGATGTATGGATGGTATCTTCAGGGATACCATTGCTTGCTGAGTCTAGTAACATTTGTAGGTATGCTGTATTTTTTCTTCTTATAACTACCCCAAGCATCTTTCTGTGAAAGGGTCCTGGTCTTGCCCAGGGCCTCATTTTAAGGTTCCTGCTGCCCAAGGCTTTTCAAGTAGCAGGGAAATATGGACTCCTTTGGATTGAGAATTTCTTTGATGAGATTTTACTCCCAGTAATACAGCCTTGCCAAAGTTGTCTTTCACTCTTGCAAGTGGAGCCAAGTCACTCCCACCTCTATGTATGTATGTTTCTAATACTACCTTGCTAACATAGGAAATGGTGGGTATGTTTGAAGGAATGGTGGTTCCGACAATATCATATGGTTGCAAGGCATGGGCTATAGATGGGGTTATATGGAGGAGGATGGATGTGTTGGAAATTAAATGTTTGAGGACAACATGTGGTGTAAGGTGGTTTAATCAAGTAAGTAATGAAAGGGTAAGAGAGATATGTGGTAGTAAAAAGAGTGTGGTTGAGAGGGCAGAAGAGGGTGTGTTGAAATAGTTTGGACTTATGGAGAGAATGATTAAGGAAAGGTTGACAAAGAGGATATATGTCTCAGAGGTGGAGGGAAGATGGAGAGGTGGGAGACCAAATTGGAGGTGGAAGGGTGGAGTGAAAAAGATTTTTAGCAATCGGGGCCTGAACATGCCAGAGGGTGAGAGGCATGCAAGGAATAGAGTGAATTGGAATGATGTGGTATACCAGGGTCAATGTGCTGTCAATTGACTGAACCAGAGCATGTGAAACTTCTGGGGTAAACCATGGAAAGGTTTGTGGGGCAAGTATTAGCAAAACTTTAGGGAGAATAAGAAAACCATTTTGAGGGAGATTGATAGTGTGAAGAAAACAGGACAAACAGGATCATTGGTGAAGGGTGCAAATGGGGAGGTGATAACAAGCAGAGATGGTGTGAAGAGGAGATGGAGTGCGTACTTTGAGGGACTGGTGAATATGTTTAATGTTAGGGTGGCAGATATAATGTGTTTGGGTTGGAGAGCTATGCAAAGTGAGAGTCTTGCATAAGATGAAGTGTACCAAGGTGTTGATTGGATAGGATAGCAGTTGAATTTCTCAAGAAAGGAAATGACTTATTTATTGTTTAGTTATGATTTTTCATGTATATATGGATCATGGTGAAGTAGCTGAGGATTGGCAGAATGCCAGTATGATAACACTGTATAAAGCTAAAGGGGAACAAAAATGATATTTCAGATCAGAGAGATATAAGTTTGTTCAGTGTGCCTGGAAAGTTGAGTGGGAGACTGGTGGTTAAGAGGTTGGTGGCATGCACAGAGTTTTTGACTTGGGGGAACATTATGGTTTTAGGAGTAGGAGAGGTATTTGCTTTTAAGAATGCAAGTAAGGTATAGAGAAACAGAAGGATTTGTGTGTGGCACTTATGTATTCAGAGAAAGAATTTGATGGGGTTCATAAAGATGCTCTGTAAAAGGGGTTATGAATATGTGATTTAGGAGTAAAGTTGCTGGAAGCAGTAAAGAATTTTACCAAGACAGTAAGGCATGTCTGTGAGATGAAAGAGAGGAGGGTGAGTGGTTTCAGTTGGAGGTGGGTCTGCAATAGGGATATGTGATGTAACTGTGGCTGCTCAGTGTTTGTGAATGAGGTGGTTAGGGAGGTACAAGTGAGGGTATTGGGGAGAGGGGCATGTCTACAGTTTGTCATGGGTGGAGGGGCCTGGTGGAGAGTCAGTTGCTATTTGCTGATGATACAGAGTCTGTGGCAGATTCACAGAAGTAGGATTTTGAGTTTAGGGGAGTGTGTGAAAAGAAAGAATTCAAGTAGATATGAATAAAAGCAGTATTATTAGGTAACACAGTGGAAAGAGACATGTTAGTTGGGGTGTCAGTTTGAATGGAGAGAACTTAGTGGAAATGAAATACTTTAGATACCTAGGAGTGGACATAGCAGCAAATGGAACCATAGGAGCTGAAGTGAGCCATAAGTTTGGTAAGGAAATAAAGTTCCTGGTACAGTGATGAATATATGGAAAGATGGGTATGTTTAATGATATAGTCATGCCTACAGTGTTATATGAATGCTAGGCATGGCCTTTAGATGATACAGGAGAGGGTGAATGTGTTGGATATGAAATTTTCTGAGGAGAGTATGTGTTGTGAGGAAGATTGATTGAGTAAAAAGTGAAAGATTAAGAGAGGTGTAACAGATGGTAAGAAGAATATGGTTGAGAGAACTGAAGAGGGTGTGCTGAAGTGGTCTAGACATGTGTAAAGGACAAGTGGCAGATGTGAGATGTTTGAATGTTGAGTTATGCAAAGTGAGAGAGTTGTGGCAAGTGATTTGGTGAATAGAGAAGAGTTGGTGAAAGTGTTGCACAAAATGAAGCATGGCAAAATGTTGAGAGTGGATAGTATTGCAGTTGAATGTCTTCAGAAAGATGATGATTACATGTCTTTATGTATGGTCAGTTAGGATATTCAGTGCACATGTGGCTCTTGGTGAGTTGTTGTAGAATTGGTGGAATGTCTGTATATTGTCATTGTATAAAGGCAAGGGGTGAAATGTTAATGTTCTTCCCACAGAGTTATAGATTTGTTGAGTACATCTTGTAATGTTATGGAGAGTAGTGATTGAGAGGGTGGTGGCATACACAGAGCTTCAGACTGGGGAGGAGTGGTAAAGGATGTATGGATCAGGTGTTTGCTTTGAAGAATGTGCATGAGAAATATTTTGAGAGACAGAGGGACTTGAATGTGGCATTTATGGATCTGGATAGAGTACATGATGGGATTGATAAAGATGCTGTGTGGAAGATGTTATGAATGAAGAAAGAAAATAAAGTATTTTGAAAAAACAGTGCATGAGTGGTAAAGGGTGTATGGATCAGGTGTTTGGTAGGAAGAATGTGTAATTTTGAGAAACAGATGGATTTGTATGTGGCATTTATGGATCAAGATGAAATATATGTTAGGATTGATAAAGATTCTCTGCAGAAGATGTTATGAATAAAGAAAGAAAAGAAAGTAGTTTGAGAAAACAGTGCAGGAGAAATATACATAAATTCAAGAATGCAATTAATGAAAAGATCGAAGAATAATCCCTTCAGAATTTCTTCTCGGTGCTTAACTTTTCTTGTCAGTGTAAGGATCTTTAACTTTTTCATTCACAGGGTAAAGATGGCACAAATTTAGAAGTGGCTGTGATCAATGTTTACTGTCCTCGTGTGGATCCTGAAAAACCTGAACGACGCATTTTCAAATTACGCTTTTATGAGTTACTTAGACAGAGAGCAGCTGCAATTCATGCCACTGGGTGTCATGTTATCATACTTGGAGATATAAACACTTCACACAAACGAATTGATCATTGTGATCCTGATGAAACTGAGGTAAGCAAACTTTTTGAGATGCCCAGCTCTTTTTGCATGTCACTTTCCTTATATTTATAATTTTGTTATAAAAAGTATGCTGAATATGCATGTTATAATTTTACTACTCTTTTGAAGTACCATGCTGTATGGGCATGTTGTTATCTCCAAACACTTTATATTTGTTTCACTGACTCACTCTCTTACCTTTCCACCTCAGGTTTACTTTTCTTGATTTCTGTACCCTGGTTCTTCTCACCCAGATTTACCTTTCTAGTCCCCACTTTATATTTATTCATACTGCATGGGTAACTTTATCTTCATATGTCCAGGAATGCCTGTATTAAGATGGAAGAAGGCCTTGGCATAAGTGTTTTAATTTTTGTATTTATGTTTCTAAGTAATTAGATTACCCATTATGAAAATAGTAAAGATGAAATAACCCTAGTTTGAAGTAGGAAGTTTTCAAGACTGCATGTGTCAGTTCTGACTTTATTTTGTTAAGTTTCCTTTTGCATGATATGAATTAACTCACTGCAAGATTAATGTTTATGTGTTTCTCACCCATAGGCAGATCCAATTGATCATATGCGTGAGCACTTGCTCTTTGGGAAATGAAATGCCATTTTGTCTCTCAAAACAGGATTCACCTTCATCAACCTTCATAATACATGTGAGGCTGGCTGTTTCTTGTTCTTATTAATTTTAGGGATTTTTTGGCATGGTATAATGATGAGGTAGCAACAAGCTTACAATTTACTCCATCACTCTCATGCACTATAGTTCATTATGTGGATCGTAACCATTGCTTCTGGAGTTTTCACTTCATAATATGAGATCCTGGACTTTAGAGATGTCGAATCTGTAACCTTTTCTTTGAGAGCACATTTTGTGCATACAGTATGCAGTCTGTTGTGGATGAGAGAGCTTGGGAAGTGAGTCAGTTGTTGTTCGCTAGTGATACAGTGCTGGTGGCTGATTCGGTTGAGAAACTGTAGAAGCTAGTGACTGAGTTTAGTAAAGTGTGTGAAAGAAGAAACCTGAGAGTAAATGTGAATAAGAGCAAGGTTATTAGGACAGTAGGGTTGAGGGAGAAGTCAGGTGGGAGGTAAGTTTGAATGGAGAAAAACTGGAGGAAGTGAAGTGTTTTAGATATCTTGGAGTGGATTTGGCAGCAGATGGAACCATGGAAGTGGAAGTGAATCATAGGGTGGGGGAGGGGGCGAAAGTTCTGGGAGCATTGAAAAATGTATGGAAGTCGGGAACGTTATCTCGGAAAGCAAAAATGGGTATGTTTGAAGGAATAGTGGTTCCAACAATGTTGTATGGTTGTGAGGCATGGGCTATAGATAGAGTTGTGCAGAGGAGGATGGATGTGCTGGAAATGAGATGTTTGAGGACAATATGTGGTGTGAGGTGGTTTGATTAAGTAATGAAAGGGTAAGAGAGATGTGTGGAAATAAAAAGAGTGTGGTTGAGAGAGAAGAAGAGGGTGTTTTGAAATGGTTTGGGCACATGGAGAGAATGAGTGAGGAAAGATTGACAAAGAGGATACATGTGTCAGAGGTGGAGGTAACGAGAAGTGGGAGACGAAATTGGAGGTGGAAAGATGGAGTGAAAAAGATTTTGAGTGATCGGGGCCTGAACATGCAGGAGGGTGAAAGGCGTGCAAGGGATAGAGTGAATTGGATCGATGTGATGTACTGGGGTCGACGTGCTGTCAATGGATTGAACCAGGTCATGTGAAGCGTCGGGGTAAACCATGGAAAGTTTTGTAGGGCCTGGATGTGGAAAGGGAGCTGTGGTTTTGGTGCATTATACATGACAGGTAGAGACAGTGTGAACGAATGTGGCCTTTGTTGTCTTTTCCTAGCGCCACCTCGCGCACATGTGGAGGGAGGGGGTTGTCATTTCATGTGTGGCGGCATGGCGACGGAAATGAATGAGCAGACAGTATGAATTATGCATATGTGTATATATGTATATGTCTGTGTGTATATATATATGTATATGTTGAGGTGTATAGGTATGTATATGTGCGTGTGTGGAAGTGTATCTATATACATGTGTATGTGGGTGGGTTGGGCCATTTTTTTGTGTGTTTCCTTGCGGTACCTCGCTGACGCGGGAGACAGTGACAAAGTATAATAAATAAGATAGAATATAGATCCCTGGGGATAGGGGAGAAAGAATACTTCCCACGCATTCCTCACGTGTCGAAGAAGGCGACTAAAGGGGATGGGAGCGGGAGGCTGGAAACACTCCCCTCCTTGTATTTTAACTTTCTAAAAGGGGAAACAGAAGGAGTCACGCGGGGTGTGCTCATCCTCCTCGAAGACTCAGATTGGGGTGTCTAAATGTGTGTGGATGTAACCAGGATGAGAAAAAAGGAGAGATAGGTAGTATTTTTGAGGAAAGGAACTTGGATGTTTTGACCCTGAGTGAAACGAAGCTAAAGGGTAAAGGGGAAGAGTGGTTTGGAAATGTCTTGGGAGTAAGGTCAGGGGTTAGTGAGAGGAAAAGAGCAAGGGAAGGAGTTGCACTACTCTTGAAACAGGAGTGGCGGGAGTATGTGATAGTGTAACAGGAGTGGCGGGAGTATGTGATAGAGTGTAAGAAAGTAAACTCTAGATTGATATGGGTAAAACTGAAAGTGGATGGAGAGAGATGGGTGATTATTGGTGCATATGCAGCTGGGCATGAGAAGAGAGATCATGAGAGGCAAGTGTTTTGGAAGCAGTTGAGTGAGTGTGTTAGTAGTTTTGATGCACAAGACCGGGTTATAGTGATGGGTAATTTGAAAGCAAAGGTGAGTAATGTGGCAGTTGAGGGAATAATTGGTGTACATGGGGTGTTCAGTGTTGTGAATGGAAATGGTGAAGAGCTTGTAGATTTAGGTGCTGAAAAAGGACTGGTGATTGGGAATACCTGGTTTAAATAGAGATATACATAAGCATACGTATGTACGTAGGAGAGATGGCCAGAGAGCGTTATTGGATTATGTGTTAATTGATAGGCATGCAAAAGAGAGACTTTTGGATGTTAATGTGCTGAGAGGTGCAACTGGAGGGATGTCTGATGATTATCTTGTAGAGGCGAAGGTGAAGATTTGTAGAGATTTTCAGAAAAGAAGAGAGAATGTTGGGGTGAAGAGAGTGATGAGGGTAAGTGAGCTTGGGAAGGAGACTTGTGTGAGGAAGTACCAGAAGAGACTGAGTACAGAATGGAAAAAGGTGAGAACAAGGAAGGTAAGGGGAGTGGGGTAGGAATGGGATGTATTTAGGGAAGCAGTGATGGCTTGTGCAAAAGATGCTTGTGGCATGAGAAGTGTGGGAGGTGGGCAGATTAGAAAGGGTAGTGAGTGGTGGGATGAAGTAGTAAGATTATTAGTGAAAGAGAAGAGGGAGGCATTTGGACGATTTTTACAGGGAAATAATGCAAATGAGTGGGAGATGTATAAAAGAAAGAGGCAGGAGGTCAAGAGAAAGGCGCAAGAGGTGAAAAAGAGGGCAAATGAGAGTTGGGGTGAGAGAGTATCATTAAATTTTAGGGAGAATAAAAAGATTTTTTGGAAGGAGGTAAATAAAGTGCGTAAGACAAGGGAGCAAATGGGAACTTCAGTGAAGGGGGCTAATTGGGAGGTGATAACAAGTAGCGGTGATGTGAGAAGGAGGTGGAGTGAGTATTTTGAAGTTTTGTTGAATGTGTTTGATGATAGAGTGGCAGATATAGGGTGTTTTGGTCAAGGTGGTGTGCAAAGTGAGAGGGTTAGGGAAAATGATTTGGTAAACAGAGGAGAGGTAGTAAAAGCTTTGCGGAAGATAAAAGCCGGCAAGGCAGCGGGTTTGGATGGTATTGCAGTGGCATTTATAAAAAAAGGGGGTGACTGTGTTGTTGACTGGTTGCTAAGGTTATTTAATGTATGTATGATTCATGGTGAGGTGCCTGAGGATTGGCGGAATGCTTGCATAGTGCCATTGTACAAAGGCAAAGGGGACAAAGGTGAGTGCTCAAATTACTTTAGTATAAGTTTGTTGAGTATTCCTGGTAAATTATATGGGAGGGTATTGATTGAGAGGGTGAAGGCAGTACAGAGCATCAGATTGGGGAAGAGCAGTATGGTTTCAGAAGTGGTAGAGGATGGGTGGATCAGGTGTTTGCTTTGAGGAATGTATGTGAGAAATACTTAGAAAAGCAAATGGATTTGTATGTAGCATTTATGGATCTGGAGAAGGCATATGATAGAGTTGATAGAGATGCTCTGTGGAAGGTATTAAGAATGTATGGTGTGGGAGGCAAGTTGTTATAAGCAGTGAAAAGTTTTTATCGAGGATGTAAGGCATGTGTACGTGTAGGAAGAGAGGAAAGTGATTGGTTCTCAGTGAATATAGGTTTGTGGCAGGGGTGTGTGATGTCTCCATGGTTGTTTGATTTGTTTATGGATGGGGTTGTTAGGGAGGTGAATGCAAGAGTTTTGGAAAGAGGGCAAGTATGCAGTCTGTTGTGGATGAGAGAGCTTGGGAAGTGAGTCAGTTGTTGTTCGCTGATGATACAGCGCTGGTGGCTGATTCATGGGAGATACTGCAGAAGCTGGTGACTGAGTTTGGTAAAGTGTGTGAAGGAAGAAAGGTGAGAGTAAATGTGAATAAGAGCAAGGTTAATAGGTACAGTAGGGTTGAGGGTCAAGTCAATTGGGAGGTAAGTTTGAATGGAGAAAAACTGGAGGAAGTGAAGCGTTTTAGATATCTGGAGTGGATTTGAGGGGAAGCAAAATGAGTGGGGTTAAAGGGTTTTGATGCACGGACCGGGTTTTTTTTTTAATTTTTTTTGGGGAGGGTTTATTTGAGCAAAGGTGGAATGGGCAGTTGGGGGAAATTTATTGGTACAGGGGTGTTCAGTGTTGTAAATGGAAATGGTGAAGAGCTTGAGATTAGTGCTAAAAAAGGGGCTTTTGTTTGGGGAATACCTGGTTTAAAAGGGAGATATACAAAGAATTTTAGAAAGTAGGGGGAGAGGCCAAGAGGCGAAATTTTTAGGAAATAAGGGTTTTTTTTTTGGTGGGGGCCAAAAGAGAGACTTTTGGATTTTAATGTGCGAGAGTTGAAAAACGGAGGATGTCTGATTTTATTTTTTTGGGGGCCCAAGGTGAAGTTTTGTAGGGTTTTCAGAAAAGAAGGGAATGTTGGGGTGGGGGGGTGTGAGGTAAGTGGCTGGAAGGAGCCCTGTGTGAGGAAGTACCAGGAGAGTGAGTACAGAATGAAAAAGGTGAGCAAGGAAGAAGGGGGGGAGTGGGGGAGGAATGGGATTATTTAGGGAATCGTGATGGTTGGCAAAAGAGGGTTTTTGGATGAGAAGTTTGAGGTGGGGATAGAAAGGGGGTTTTTTTTTTTGTGAGTGGGGGATGAAGGTAAATATTAGTTTAAAGAGAAAGGGAGGGATTTGGACGATTTTCAGGAAAATGCAAATTTAGTGGGGGAATGTATAAAAGAAAGAGCGGAGGGGCAAGAGAAAGGGCAAGGGTTAAAAAAAAAGGGCAAATGAGAGTTGGGGTGGAGGGGTATCATTAAATTTTTGGGAGAATTAAAAGATTTTGGAAGGAGGTAAATAAAGTGCGTAAGACAAGGGGGCAATTTGGGGAAATTCAGTGGGAAGGGGCAAATGGGGAGGTGATAACAGTAGGTGATGTGAGAAGGAGTGGAGGAGTTTTTGAGTTTTTTTGAATGTGGGTTTTAGATAGAGTGCAGATATTGGGTTTTGGTCAAATGATTTGGTAGCGGATGGAACCATGGAAGCGGAAGTGAATCATAGGGTGGGGGAGTGGGCGAAAATTCTGGGAGCGTTGAAGAATGTGTGGAAGTCGAGAACATTATCTCGGAAAGCAAAAATGGGTATGTTTGAAAGAATAGTAGTTCCAACAATGTTGTATGGTTGTGAGGCGTGGGCTATGGACAGAGGTGTGCGCAGGGGGGTGGATGTGCTTGAAATGAGATGTTTGAGGACAATATGTGGTTTGAGGTGGTTTGATCGAGTAAGTGATAATAGGGTAAGAGAGATGTGTGGTAATAGAAAGAGTGTGGTTGAGAGAGCAGAAGAGGGTGTTTTGAAATGGCTTGGTCACATGGAGAGAAGGAGAGAGAAAAGATTGACTAAGAGGATATATGTGTCAGAAGTGGGGGGCAACGAGGAGAAGTGGGAGACCAAATTTTAGGTGGAAAGATGGAGTGAAAAAGATTTTGAGTGATCGGGGCCTGAACATGCAGGAGGGTGAAAGGCGTGCAAGGAATAGAGTGAATTGGAATGATGTGGTATACAGGGGTCGACGTGCTGTTAATGGATTGAACCAGGGCGTGTGAAGTGTCTGGGGTAAACCATGGAAAGTTGTGTGGGGCTTGGATGTGGAAAGGGAGCTGTGGTTTCAGTGCATTATTACATGACAGCTAGAGACTGAGTGTGAATGAATGGGGCCTTTGTTGTCTTTTCCTAGCGCTACCTCGCACACATGAGGGGGGGAGGGGTTTTTATTTCATGTGTGGCGAGGGGGGGCGATGGGAATGAATTAAGGCAGACAATATGAATTATGTACATGTGTGTATATGTATATGTCTGTGTGTATATATATATATATATATATATATATATATATATATATATATATATGTATGTAAGAAACAATTTAGAAAACAAACTTTTAGCTTGAAATGAATGAAAAAATGAACGTCACATAATGGTTCAACCTCTGGCTATGGAAAAGGAAATGTACAATTTATTCACACAAACGTCAATAGCAGTTCTCATCAATTTCACCACTGAATCAATAAGCTTCAATGTCTAAGCTACATTTTTATATATATGTATGTGTGTGTGTGTGTGTGTGTGCGTGTGTGTGTGTGTGTGTGTGTGTGTGTGTGTGTGTGTGTATATATATATATGTATATTATCCCTGGGGATAGGGGTGAAAGAATACTTCCCACGTATTCCTCGCGTGTCGTAGAAAGCGACTAGAGGGGACGGGAGCGGGGGGCCGGAAATCCTCCCCTCCTTGTATTAACTTTCTAAAATGGGAAACAGAAGAAGGAGTCACGCGGGGAGTGCTCATCCTCCTCGAAGGCTCAGAGTGGGGTGCCTAAATGTGTGTGGATGTAACCAAGATGTGAAAAAAGGAGAGATAGGTAGTATGTTTGAGGAAAGGAACCTGGATGTTTTGGCTCTGAGTGAAACGAAGCTCAAGGGTAAAGGGGAAGAGTGGTTTGGAAATGTCTGGGGAGTGAAGTCAGGGGTTAGTGAGAGGACAAGAGCAAGGGAAGGAGTAGCAATACTCCTGAAACAGGAGTTGTGGGAGTATGTGATAGAATGTAAGAAAGTAAATTCTCGATTAATATGGGTAAAATTGAAAGTTGATGGAGAGAGGTGGGTGATTATTGGTGCATATGCACCTGGGCATGAGAAGAAAGATCATGAGAGGCAAGTGTTTTGGGAGCAGCTAAATGAGTGTGTTAGCGGTTTTGATGCACGAGACCGGGTTATAGTGATGGGTGATTTGAATGCAAAGGTGAGTAATGTGGCAGTTGAGGGAATAATTGGTATGCATGGGGTGTTCAGTGTTGTAAATGGAAATGGTGAAGAGCTTGTAGATTTATGTGCTGAAAAAGGACTGATGATTGGGAATACCTGGTTTAAAAAGCGAGATATACATAAGTATACTTATGTAAGTAGGAGAGATGGCCAGAGAGCGTTATTGGATTACGTGTTAATTGACAGGCGTGCAAAAGAGAGACTTTTGGATGTTAATGTGCTGAGAGGTGCAACTGGAGGGATGTCTGATCATTATCTTGTGGAGGCTAAGGTGAAGATTTGTATGGGTTTTCAGAAAAGAAGAGTGAATGTTGGGGTGAAGAGGGTGGTGAGAGTAAGTGAGCTTGAGAAGGAGACCTGTGTGAGGAAGTACCAGGAGAGACTGAGTACAGAATGGAAAAAGGTGAGAACAATGGAAGCAAGGGGAGTGGGGGAGGAATGGGATGTATTTAGGGAATCAGTGATGGATTGCGCAAAAGATGCTTGTGGCATGAGAAGAGTTTGAGGTGGGTTGATTAGAAAGGGTAGTGAGTGGTGGGATGAAGAAGTAAGAGTATTAGTGAAAGAGAAGAGAGAGGCATTTGGACGATTTTTGCAGGGAAAAAATGCAATTGAGTGGGAGATGTATAAAAGAAAGAGACAGGAGGTCAAGAGAAAGGTGCAGGAGGTGAAAAAAAGGGCAAATGAGAGTTGGGGTGAGAGAGTATCATTAAATTTTAGGGAGAATAAAAAGATGTTCTGGAAGGAGGTAAATAAAGTGCGTAAGACAAGGGAGCAAATGGGAACTTCAGTGAAGGGCGCAAATGGGGAGGTGATAACAAGTAGTGGTGATGTGAGAAGGAGATGGAGTGAGTATTTTGAAGGTTTGTTGAATGTGTTTGATGATAGAGTGGCAGATATAGGGTGTTTTGGTCGAGGTGGTGTGCAAAGTGAGAGGGTTAGGGAAAATTATTTGGTAAACAGAGAAGAGATAGTGAAAGCTTTGCGGAAGATGAAAGCTTTGTCGCTTTCTCCCGCGTTTGCGAGGTTGCGCAAGGAAACAGACGAAAGAAATGGCCCAACCCACCCCCATACATATGTATATACATACGTCCACACACGCAAATATACATATACCTACACAGCTTTCCATGGTTTACCCCAGACGCTTCACATGCCCTGATTCAATCCACTGACAGCACGTCAACCCCAGTATACCACATCGATCCAGATCACTCTATTCCTTGCCCTCCTTTCACCCTCCTGCATGTTCAGGCCCCGATCACACAAAATCTTTTTCACTCCATCTTTCCACCTCCAATTTGGTCTCCCACTTCTCCTCGTTTCCTCCACCTCCGACACATATATCCTCTTGGTCAATCTTTCCTCACTTATTCTCTCCATGTGCCCAAACCATTTCAAAACACCCCTCTTCTGCTCTCTCAACCACGCTCTTTTTATTTCCACACATCTCTCTTACCCTTACGTTACTTACTCGATCAAACCACCTCACACCACACATTGTCCTCAAACATCTCATTTCCAGCACATCCATCCTCCTGCGCACAACTCTATCCATAGCCCACGCCTCGCAACCATACAACATTGTTGGAACCACTATTCCTTCAAACATACCCATTTTTTCTTTCCGAGATAATGTTCTCGACTTCCACACATTCTTCAAGGCTCCCAGAATTTTCCCCCCCTCCCCCACCCTATGATCCACTTCCGCTTCTATGGTTCCTTCCGCTGCCAGATCCACTCCCAGATATCTAAAACACTTTACTTCCTCCAGTTTTGCTCCATTCAAACTTACCTCCCAATTGACTTGACCCTCAACCCTACTGTACCTAATAACCTTGCTCTTATTCACATTTAATCTTAACTTTCTTCTTTCACACACTTTACCAAACTCAGTCACCAGCTTCTGCAGTTTCTCACATGAATCAGCCAACAGCGCTGTATCATCAGCGAACAACAACTGACTCACTTCCCAAGCTCCACCATCCACAACAGACTTCATACTTGCCCCTCTTTCCAAAACTCTTGCATTCACCTCCCTAACAACCCCATCCATAAACAAATTAAACAACCATGGAGACATCACACACCCCTGCCGCAAACCTACATTCAGTGAGAACCAATCACTTTCCTCTCTTCCTACATGTACACATGCCTTACATCCTCGATAAAAACTTTTCACTGCTTCTAACAACTTGCCTCCCACACCATATATTCTTAGTATCTTCCACAGAGCATCTCTATCAACTCTATCATATGCCTTCTCCAGATCCATAAATGCTACATACAAATCCATTTGCTTTTCTAAGTATTTCTCACATACATTCTTCAAAGCAAACACCTGATCCACACATCCTCTACCACATCTGAAACCACACTGCTCTTCCCCAATCTGATGCTCTGTACATGCCTTCACCATCTCAATCAATACCCTCCCATATAATTTACCAGGAATACTCAACAAACTTATACCTCTGAAATTTGAGCACTCACTCTCATCCCCTTTGCCTTTGTATAATGGCACCATGCACGCATTCCGCCAATCCTCAGGCTCCTCACCATGATTCATACATATATTAAATAACCTTACCAACCAGTCAATAATACAGTCACCCCCTTTTTTAATAGATTCCACTGCAATACCATCCAAACCTGCTGCCTTGCCGGCTTTCATCTTCCGCAAAGCTTTTACTACCTCTTCTCTGTTTACCAAATCATTTTCCCTAACCCTCTCACTTTGCACACCTCCCTAAAATTTAATGATACTCTCTCACCCCAACTCTCATTTGCCCTCTTTTTCACCTCTTGCACCTTTCTCTTGACCTCCTGTCTCTTTCTTTTATACATCTCCCACTCAATTGCATTTTTTCCCTGCAAAAATCGTCCAAATGCCTCTCTCTTCTCTTTAACTAATAATCTTACTTCTTCATCCCACCACTCACTACCCTTTCTACTCAACCCACGTCCCACTCTTCTCTTGCCACAAGCATCTTTTGTGCAATCCATCACTGATTCCCTAAATACATCCCATTCCTCCCCCACTCCCCTTACTTCCATTGTTCTCTCCTTTTTCCATTCTGTACTCAGTCTCTCCTGGTACTTCCTCACACAAGTCCCCTTCCCAAGCTCACTTACTCTCACCACCCTCTTCACCCCAACATTCACTCTTCTTTTCTGAAAACCCATACAAATCTTCACCTTAGCCTCCACAAGATAATGATCAGACATCCCTCTAGTTGCACCTCTCAGCACATTCACATCCAAAAGTCTCTGTTTTGCGCGCCTGTCAATTAACACGTAATCCAATAACGCTCTCTGGCCATCTCTCCTACTTACATACGTATATTTATGTATACATGTGTATATATGTATATACATGTGTATATACATATATACACATGTACATATTCATACTGTCTGCCTTTATTCATTCCCATCGCCACCCCACCACACATGAAAATTACAACCCCCTCCCCGATCATGTGCGCGACGTAGCACTAGGAAAAGACAACAAAGGCCACATTCGTTCACACTCAGTCTCTAGCTGTCATGTAATAATGCACCGAACCCACAGCTCCCTTTCCACATCCAGGCCCCACAGAACTTTCCATGGTTTACCCCAGACGCTTCTCATGCCTTGGTTCAATCCACTGACTGCACGTCGACCCCGGTATATCACATTGTTCCAATTCACTCTATTCCTTGCATGCCTTTCACCCTCCTGCATGTTCAGGCCCCAATCACTCAAAATCTTTTTCACTCCATCTTTGCACCTCCAATTTGGTCTCCCAGTTCTCCTCGTTCCCTCCACCTCTGACACACATATCCTCTTGATCAATATTTATTCACGGTTAATCTTTAATCTATGTATATAACATCAAATGCAGTAAACTACTTCACCATTCATAAACTTTCACAGGAACATGACAACACATCTAATCATCATATAGTTAACTTTAATCAGTTCTTTTGAACACCTTGTGCTTAATTACTTCACTATGCTTAAGCTGAGTGTCCACTTGTATGATTAGTGGTGATCCTTTTATTTTTGAAGTAAATTCTTTGAAAATAACTCTGCCTTAGCTTTTCAACAAACTTGTCCTTTAATTTTCCCTTTTTACATTAGATACATTAGATATCACTACAAATAGCAAAACATTACCAGTGATAGGGTCTATCACTGGAATGAACAACACCAGCTAAACTCTGTGAGTAACTATAAAGGTTAGGTCTGTTTTATTGCCACATGTTGATCCTTGGCATACTCTTTAATAGTGCCGTTCTCATATTGTTCTGGACTGATAGCCATGCATAGCACTTTGTTTTATTGTTGCACAATGCTTAAAATGTGTGCTTGCAGAGGTACTGTGATGGAAACACCAGAAAATTTTTCTCTCATTTCTTGCCATATCTCAAGTTTGATCTGAAAAGCCCTGTATTTTGTTGAAATAAGTCACAGCAGTTGAGTAACCATGAAGAGATTTGTTGAAGTGAAAAATTGTATCCTTGAGGTGAGCAAGCCTTAGGTTTGCATGTCATCTGACAGTTTGTTGGTAGAATTTCTTGATTTCTCTTTCTTACTTCTAACAAAGAATTCTTTCAACTGTCTTCATTTTTAGGACTTCAGCAGCTATGTTCTCCTCTATCAACCTTCGTACATCTGTGTGGAGAAGGAAATGCTCCATAATTGTTTATGACAAGTAACTGATTAAAGAAAAAAAAAGCTGGGAGCTGTACTTCCACATGTTCAGACAGTGAGGATAATGGAAGGCAATTTATGGCAGACAAAGTAACTGACTGATGACTCATGATCCAAGTTGGTGGTAATCTTGTTGGTATTTTAGTAAGGTTATTGGGTTTTTGTTTTTTAGAAGTTCAGATTTTCAAAGTTCAATCTGCAGATGCTTTTCCTTAACCTGGCAGACAAGTTCTTTATTAGGAGAAAAACTTTCTTTTCCAGACTTTGTGTCGAGTTGTTGCAGTTCTTAAACTTATTCATAAACTTTTTCTTGGTGGTTTTTAGAAATGAATTTTAGTTAGTTTTTTGATAAATTACAGAGCAGAATAAGTCATGAGAATTGAATAGAGCTAGTAGTTTTAATATTTTTACTGCTGAAAAGAGCTGTTTGGGGGATACTGATGGTAACAGCATATGGATTGAAATGAGCAGTGATGAAGTGTTTTGGAGATGTGGGATGTCAGAGGGCGAAAGACATGGGATGTGTTGTTTTGCAGTGTATGAATAGAAATAACATGAAATGGATTAGTGTTGTGAAGAATTCATAGTTTTAGTTTGGCAAAGAAAATGTGTAGGGAGAGAGGAAGGAAATAGAGTGAAGAGAGGACACCTAACATCTTGGAAGAGGAAATTGAGGGAATATTTTGGTAAGAGGATACAGGAAAGAAAAAGAGGGATAGAATATAGTAGGGAGGTGTGCTTAGATAGGGCGGCTTAAAGATACCATACCTTGGCTGACCCCCCATGGGAAAGTTTCTAGAGAGAATGAAGTGTTATAAGTAATTTACAGGAAGATGGAAAGACTGACTTTGTGTGTCAAGGATTGAATTGATAGTGACCAGTTTTAGATCATAATTTCATTTGCTTCATTGATGGTTGTGTAGGATAATTACTGACTGAAGAGCATCTTTACTTCCTCTGTTGATTACTTCACTTGAGATTCAACACTTGTGGAGTTCTCTCAACCGTACTTCAGCCAGGCTTTTTGGCTGGCCAAATTAGTTGGCTGTCTGCATTCTATAATTGCAGATATAATGTAGAATCAGATTGCTATCAGTTTTAGTAGTTTTCAGTATCTTTGTTTAACCTCAAAAATATGTGAAATCCCATTTCACGATATCGATATTTCCACATTTCTCTGGGGTTGCAATTCCCTGGATCCCCCTAGGACTTTAAAGGGTCAACTTTTCTAAGAAAACTCTTGTGAAGATATATGTTTTAAACCATGCGGTTTGATCTGATAGGAAATATTTTCCAGAGACTTATCACCTTTGAAATGTGGGATAGATTTGTTAGATTTAGAAAAATACTTTAGTACTGAGGGTTTGGGCATATGATTTCATATAAACATATCCTGAACTGTTTTGTCATTATTATGATGGCAGTTGATGAAATGGAGGACTGTTTGTTGAGGTGTTTTGTACATGTGGAAATGATGACATTTGTATTTTGGGAAGGTTACTGGGAGGTTTTGATGAAAGTAGAGATGATGGAAAAGAGAAAGTGAGAAAATATAAGAGAAAGGTGCAAGAGGTGAAAAAGAGGGCAAATGAGAGTTGGGGTGAGAGAGTATCATTAAATTTTAGGGAGAATAAAAAGATGTTCTGGAAGGAGGTAAATAAAGTGCTTAAGACAAGGGAGCAAATGGGAACTTCAGTGAAGGGCACTAATGGGAAGGTGATAACAAGTAGTGGTGATGTGAGAAGGAGATGGAGTGAGTATTTTGAAAGTCTGTTGAATGTGTTTGATGATAGAGTAGCAGATACAGGGTGTTTTGGGCGAGGTGGTGTGCAGAGTGAGAGGGTTAGGGAAAATGATTTGGTAAACAGAGAAGAGGTAGTAAAAGCTTTGCGGAAGATGAAAGCCGGCAAGGCAGCAGGTTTGGATGGTATTGCAGTGGAATCTATTTAAAAAGGGGGTGACTGTATTGTTGACTGGTTGGTAAGGTTATTTAATGTATGTATGACTCATGGTGAGGTGCCTGAGGATTGGCGGAATGCGTGCATAGTGCCATTGTACAAAGGCAAAGGGGATAAGAGTGAGTGCTCAAATTACAGAGGTATAAGTTTGTTGAGTATTCCTGGTAAATTATATGGGAGGATATTGATTGAGAGGGTGAAGGCATGTACAGAGCATCAGATTGGGGAAGAGCAGTGTGGTTTCAGAAGTGGTAGAGGATGTGTGGAGCACGTGTTTGCTTTGAAGAATGTATGTGAGAAATACTTAGAAAAGCAAATGGATTTGTATGTAGCATTTATGGATCTGGAGAAGGCATATGATAGAGTTGATAGAGATGCTCTGTGGAAGGTATTAAGAATATATGGTGTGGGAGGCAAGTTGTTAGAAGCAGTGAAAAGTTTTTATCGAGGATGTAAGGCATGTGTACGTGTAGGAAGAGAGGAAAGTGATTGGTTCTCAGTGAATGTAGGTTTGCGGCAGGGGTGTGTGATGTCTCCATGGTTGTTTAATTTGTTTATGGATGGGGTTGTTATGGAGGTGAATGCAAGAGTTTTGGAAAGAGGGGCAAGTATGAAGTCTGTTGTGGATGAGAGAGCTTGGGAAGTGAGTCAGTTGTTGTTCGCTGATGATACAGCGCTGGTGGCTGATTCATGTGAGAAACTGCAGAAGCTGGTGACTGAGTTTGGTAAAGTGTGTGAAAGAAGAAAGTTAAGAGTAAATTTGAATAAGAGCAAGGTTATTAGGTACAGTAGGGTTGAGGGTCAAGTCAATTGGGAGGTAAGTTTGAATAGAGCAAAACTGGAGGAAGTAAAGTGTTTTAGATATCTGGGAGTGGATCTGGCAGCGGATGGAACCATGGAAGTGGAAGTGAATCATAGGGTGGGGGAGGGGGCGAAAATCCTGGGAGCCTTGAAGAATGTGTGGAAGTCGAGAACATTATCTCGGAAAGCAAAAATGGGTATGTTTGAAGGAATAGTGGTTCCAACAATGTTGTATGGTTACGAGGCGTTGGCTATGGGTAGAGTTATGCGCAGGAGGGTGTATGTGCTGGAAATGAGATGTTTGAGGACAATGTGTGGTGTGAGGTGGTTTGATCGAGTAAGTAATGTAAGGGTAAGAGAGATGTGTGGAAATAAAAAGAGCGTGGTTGAGAGAGCAGAAGAGGGTGTTTTGAAATGGTTTGGGCACATGGAGAGAATGAGCGAGGAAAGATTGACCAAGAGGATATATGTGTCGGAGGTGGAGGGAACGAGGAGAAGTGGGAGACCAAATTGGAGGTGGAAAGATGGAGTGAAAAAGATTTTGTGTGATCGGGGCCTGAACAAGCAGGAGGGTGAAAGGCGGGCAAGAAATAGAGTGAATTGGATCGATGTGGTATACCGGGGTTGACGTGCTGTCAGTGGATTGATTCAGGGCATGTGAAGCGTCTGGGGTAAACCATGGAAAGTTGTGTGGGGCCTGGATGTGGAAAGGGAGCTGTGGTTTCGGGCATTATTGCATGACAGCTAGAGACTGAGTGTGAACGTATGTGGCCTTTGTTGTCTTTTCCTAGCGCTACCTCGCACACATGAGGGGGGAGGGGGATGGTATCCCATGTGTGGCGAGGTGGCGATGGGAATGAATAAAGGCAGACAGTGTGAATTGTGTGCATGGGTATATATGTATGTGTCTGTGTGTGTATATATATATATATATATATATATATATATATATATATATATATATATATATATATATGTGTACATTGAGATGTATAGGTATGTATATTTGCGTGTGTGGACTTGTATGTATATACATGTGTATGGGGGTGGGTTGGGCCATTTCTTTTGTCTGTTTCCTTGCGCTACCTCGCAAACGCTGGAGACAGCGACAAAGCAAAATAAATAGATATATAATAAACATTATGAATGATGGAGGCATATGAGGACATTCTTTAACTGCTTTGCTGTGATGAAAATTTTACTAAAATATCTTCCAGTGTGTCGAGAAGATATTTTTTAAAGAAAGATACAGTAACTGCTTAGCTGTGATGAAAATTTTACTAAAATATCTTCCAGTGTGTCGAGAAGATATTTTTTAAAGAAAGATACAGTACTAATCTGAAATTTTCGACCTTTTGCTGCAGATATTTGAAGATCGGCTGGAAAGAAGGTACCTGGACAAGTTTCTCATTCCACTGTGCAGGAAGGAAATAGATCGGAGTGTTGAAAAAAGATTTTGTAAAGAATATGAAATGAATGCATTTCCAAGTGGTACAAGCAGCAAAGACAGAATCAGCCCACAGAGTCAGGAGGCAAGTCAAATTCCTTCTCTTTCATCAATGTCAGAGAAGACAGGAACTGATGTACACCAAGATCTTGTCAGTTATAACTCAGATGAAGGGCATATCATGTATAAAGATGTAGATGCTCAAATAACATTAGTAAGAGAAGATTTAGAAAAAAATGATCCACACAGAAAGCCAGAGGGAAAGGCAAGGCACACAGATATTGAAGCAGAGGAATTTTCTGATGATCATTTACTTGTGTCTGGAACAGACTTTAGAGTAGTTGATACATTTCGTTACTTTTACCCAGACAGAAAGGAGGCTTTCTCTTGCTGGAATACCTTTACTAATGCTAGGTCCACCAATTATGGAACTAGGATAGATTATTTACTCTGTAATGAGGAATTCCTTCCATATGTAGAGGACAGTTTGATTCTTCAGGACGTAATGGGAAGTGATCACTGTCCAGTGGCTATTGTGATAACAGGAGAATTAGTTTCTTCAGTTAAATTTCCATGCATGTGTACTAAATTTTTCCCAGAATTTCGAGGACAACAGCAAAAGTTGTCATCATATTTTCAGCCAATATCTTCCTCACCTGAGTGCCAAACAAAAACAAATAAGAATTCCTTTCCTCTTTCAAAGACAGGAAGCTTAACTGGTAAAACTTTACCGAGTACAGCCAAAAGAAAAAGTAGTAACACCCAAACAAAGTCTGCAAACAAAAAAGTCCAAGTAGAAAAGCAAATGAAGCTTAGTAGCTTCTTTGTTTCAAAAGTAAGTAACCAGAAGAATCAGACAGTATCATCAAACTTAGAAGGCAACAGATGGGAGAGTCAGAGTCTAGATCAAAATCTGAGTGAAACTGAAGATTCACTGAGTGCAGCAACCCATGTAAATGATTCAAGTCATATCATTTCAGAATCATATGAAGGTTCAGGTTCTTGCCCTCTCGATATTTCTTCAAATTGCTTTTCGACTGTAGCAGAGGACATTAAAACTTGCCCAGAATCTGGTTCGAAGTCATCTAATCAAGCCAAGAAGTCAGGATGGGGTTTCTTAATGAAGGGACCACAACCTCCTCCCCTCTGTTCTGGCCACAAGGAACCTACTGTGCTGTTGACTGTCAAGAAGAAAGGCCCAAATATAAACCGTCAGTTCTATGCATGTGCCAGGGGTGTAGGAAAAGAAGGAGACCCTAATGCTAGATGTAATTTTTTCAAATGGGTTGGAAGATAAATGTAATATTTTTTTTTGTTGAACTTGTTTGCCATTTCTCATGTTAGTGAGGCAGAACTATAAACAGGCAGAGAAAAGGTGTCATTCACTCACATCCATTTACTAGCTGTCATGTATAATGTATTGAAACCATAACCCTCTGTCCACAGTGAGGCCTCACAGACCTTTCCATGGTTAACTCTGGCTGTTTGATGTGCTCTGGTTCAGTTTATTTACAGCGCATTGCTTCAAGTATATCACATTACTCAGATTCACTGTCCTTTGCATACCTTTCACCCTCCCACATGATCAGGCCCAGAGCATCGAAAAAATTTCTCATTCCATCCCCCCAATTCCTGTTTGGTTTCTTCCCTTCTTGTCCCCTCCACTTCAGACACATATGCTCTCTTCATCAACCTCTTTTCACTCTATGTATCTTTATCTCTGATGCCTGTTTCCACCTGGAATTCCCTCAAGGGAGGTGGCCACAGCAATAGTCTCTCCATAACTCCATTGATGTTTTGTAGCCTTTAGTGCCTTACTCTTAATAGGCCACCAGCAAAGGGCAATTCTAGTGCAGTGTTTGCAGAGGCTCCTACCTAATGTTCTTACTGACTACATCTACTTAATGGTCCTGCCTAATTTTCCTGCCTACTACTTTTATCTAATGTTTTTATTCACTCCCCTTACTAATTCTCTCCATATCTTAAGACCATTTCAGCACTATCTTCAGCTCTCAAACAAAGCCTTCTTATTTCCACACTTCTATCTCACCCTCTCATTACATACTTGATCAGCCTTCCTTGCACCACTTATTGTTCTCAAACATTTCATTGCTAACACATGCATCCTTCTCTACATTTTCATCTATAACCCACGTCTTGTATCCGTACCATATCTTTGGGACTACAATACCTCCAAACACACCCAATTTTGCCTTACCGGATAGCCACCTCTCTTTCCACACATTCCTTACTGCTACTAAAACCTTTGACCCCTTACCCACCCAATGACTTGCCTCTGCAACCATGGGTCTGTTCTCTGTCACGTTCACACCTGTCCATCCCACCTAACCCATCTCTACACTGCTGAACTGAACAACTTTCCATTTATTCACATTTACTCTCAACTTCTTCCTTTCTCACATTACCCTTCATTGGCATGTCATCAGCAAGCAACAACTGGGTTTCTTCCTAGGCCCACCTCATCCTCTGCCTGCCTCTCTCTCCAAGACCTTTGCAATACCTTCCTCACCACTCCATCCGTAAACAAATTAAACAGCCCTGTTGCTACAGATCTGCTTTCACCTGGAACCATTCACCCTTCTCTCTACCTACTCATACTCTAGCCTTACTGTCTTGATAAAAACTCTTCACCACTACTGAAAGCTAGCCTCCCACACCAAACATGTATTATTATGAAAAAAATGAAATATGAAAAAGGAAGAAATTCTGAGTACTGGGATATTTTTTTTTATGTATATATTTTGCCAGGTGAGGATATTCCCTCAGAGGCCCAGTCCTCTGTTCTTAACGCTGCCTTGCTAACGCGGGAAATGGCGAATAGTTTGAAAGAATAGTTTTGATTTTGCAACTTATATCAGTAGTTTTTCAGAGTCCTTTATATCACTAAATATGCCAGTTTACACCAATCAATGGTTAGAATCCATCAAAGGTTAGGTGAAATTTAATTGTGTGCTTTTATTGAGAATTCATTCAAGTAGAATCCATTTGTCATTATAAAGATATTTATGCTGTATCACTGCCTCAGAATTTAAGCTCTGAAACTGGAAACCCTTTTATTTCTGATTAGGAGCCTCATCTTTTGGAACTGGGTCTAAATTGGAGCTTTTATCCCCTTATCCCTTGCTTTTCCTCAAAACAAAAATGGTTAGTGTATTCCCAAATGGTACAACTATGAATTTTGATGTGGTTAAAGGCTGTAGTTAATCTTCCGTTGAATGGTTATTTCACGAAAGTGGGCAGTCGTTGGACTGGTTTCCTAGAACCAAACTTCACTCTTTGAAAACAGATTCCAAAAATATTTGATGCATCTGGAAACTTTTTTTTTTTTTTTTTTTTTTTTTTTTTTTTTATACTTTGTCGCTGTCTCCCGCGTTTGCGAGGTAGCGCGAGGAAACAGACGAAAGAAATGGCCCAACCCCCATACACACGTACATACACACGTCCACACACGCAAATATACATACCTACACAGCTTTCCATGGTTTACCCCAGACGCTTCACATGCCTTGATTCAATCCACTGACAGCACGTCAACCCCTGTATACCACATCGCTCCAATTCACTCTATTCCTTGCCCTCCTTTCACCCTCCTGCATGTTCAGGCCCCGATCACACAAAATCTTTTTCACTCCATCTTTCCACCTCCAATTTGGTCTCCCTCTTCTCCTCGTTCCCTCCACCTCCGACACATATATCCTCTTGGTCAATCTTTCCTCACTCATTCTCTCCATGTGCCCAAACCATTTCAAAACACCCTCTTCTGCTCTCTCAACCACGCTCTTTTTATTTCCACACATCTCTCTTACCCTTACGTTACTTACTCGATCAAACCACCTCACACCACACATTGTCCTCAAACATCTCATTTCCAGCACATCCATCCTCCTGCGCACAACTCTATCCATAGCCCACGCCTCGCAACCATACAACATTGTTGGAACCACTATTCCTTCAAACATACCCATTTTTGCTTTCCGAGATACTGTTCTCGACTTCCACACATTTTTCAAGGCTCCCAAAATTTTCGCCCCCTCCCCCACCCTATGATCCACTTCCGCTTCCATGGTTCCATCCGCTGACAGATCCACTCCCAGATATCTAAAACACTTCACTTCCTCCAGTTTTTCTCCATTCAAACTCACCTCCCAATTGACCTGACCCTCAACCCTACTGTACCTAATAACCTTGCTCTTATTCACATTTACTCTTAACTTTCTTCTTCCACACACTTTACCAAACTCAGTCACCAGCCTCTGCAGTTTCTCACATGAATCAGCCACCAGCGCTGTATCATCAGCGAACAACAACTGACTCACTTCCCAAGCTCTCTCATCCCCAACAGACTTCATACTTGCCCCTCTTTCCAGGACTCTTGCATTTACCTCCCTAACAACCCCATCCATAAACAAATTAAACAACCATGGAGACATCACACACCCCTGCCGCAAACCTACATTCACTGAGAACTTTTTATATGTATAATAATACAACTTATACTTCATTGTGATGATTCTTTTTTCTACAAATATATTAATAAATGTTATATTTTATATGATAATGATTTTTTTAATAAGAACTATGTTTGAACAACCAAATTATAAGAACTCTTATTACCATCATTATTGTGCGTGTACATTAGGTGTAATTGTGAAATAAGACGATCAAGAATGTTTGAGTTGTTGAAATTTATTTCTTTATTGGGGGATGCAAAATATGGAAAGAATAGTTGAAAAGATAGTTGTGTAACTTGAGGACCCCTTATATGGGGTTCATGCAGCTTTGAGGCTGCATTCCACATGGGAGGAGGATGAGGTGGGCTCTTTTGTGGTGTAATAACACAATCTAAATTCCTTCAGTTTGAGACTTCATGATAACAGAAAGGGTATATTCAGTGATGGCTCACAATGAGGTGGTATAGATTTTGCTGTTACTGAAGAAAAATTACTTTCTTTTTTATTATACTTTGTCACTGTCTCCTGTGTTAGCGAGGTAGCGCAATGAAACAGATGAAGAATGGCCCAACCCACCCGCTCACAAATGTATATACATGAACGTCCACATGCACATATACATACCTATACATTTCAACTTATACATACATATACATACACAGACATATACATATATACACATGTACATGCTGCCTTCATCCATTCCTGCCACCACCCCACCACACATGAAATAGCACCCCCTCCCCCCATGTGTGAGCAAGGTAGCGCTAGGAAAAGACAACTAAGGCCACACTCGTTCACACTCAGTCTAGCTGTCATGTGTAATGTACACATGACAGTAAAATTTTCAAAAGATCTTCCTTATTTACTGCAGAACTAAATGGTGCTCAGACTGCACATAAGAAAACCAAACAACATTCCCTCTCTCACCCACACAGCACAGCTTTAGACTGAATCACTGCATACTGACCTCACACAACATATTCTGTATAGCTTCAACCAACCACATCCCCTCGTTTAGCACTGTTTTATTAACAGCTGGAATCAACAAAGCATTTGACACATCCTCACACAAAGGATACCTGACACTGCCTTCCACAGAAATGGCAAAGAAATGGTAAGCCAATTTTGTTGCAGACTGACAGGTAAGAGTCACTACTTCCAAAACCCTGAAATTACAATGGAGAACCTCTTAGGAACAGTTGTCTCTCTAATAGTCTTCAGTCTCATCCTACATGACCTCTCAACACCTCCTGCAGACCAGGAGAATAGTTAAGGAGACAAGCTGTTTATGAGCTATATCAGAATAGCTTTCAAGTATATGGATAAGGAAATTTTTAGTAAGTTCTTCATATCCTACTTAAGGCCAATACTAGAATATGCTTCTCAGGTCGCTTCACCTAAAGAAGCACAAAGAGCTTATAGAGAAGGTCCAGAGGAAGGCAACAAAGATGATATCAGACTTAAAAGAGCTCATTTACAAGGAAAGGCTAGATGGTTGAAAGAGAAAAGAATGAATGGTGATCTTATCACAACCTTTAGTTTTTAGAAATCAATGATGTAGACAGTGAGCAGGTCTTTGAGAGATGTGGGTTTTGAGCAATTAGAGAACATAACATGCACTGAACATGAACTGAAGTAAGAAACATGTTAAATAGGATGTAAAGAAATATTTTATAGTACAAGAGTGGTGGATGAATGACAGAAGACATCTCATTTCCAGCACATTCATCCTCCTGCGCACAACTCTATCCATAGCCCACGCCTCGCAACCATACAACATTGTTGGAACCACTATTCCTTCAAACATACCCATTTTTGCTTTCCGAGATAATGTTCTCGACTTCCACACATTCTTCAACGCTCCCAGAATTTTCGCCCCCTCCCCCACCCTATCATCCACTTCCGCTTCCATGGTTCCATCCGCTGCCAGATCCACTCCCAGATATCTAAAACACTTTACTTCCTCCAGTTTTTCTCCATTCAAACTTACCTCCCAATTGACTTGACCCTCAACCCTACTGTACCTAATAACCTTGCTCTTATTCACATTTACTCTTAACTTTCTTCTTTCACATACTTTACTAAACTCAGTCACCAGCTTCTTCAGTTTCTCACATGAATCAGCCACCAGTGCTGTATCATCAGCGAACAACAACTGACTCACTTCCCAAGCTCTCTCATCATATATATATATATATATATATATATATATATATATATATATATATATTTTTTTTTTTTTTTCTTTTATTTTTATTATACTTTGTCGCTGTCTCCCGCGTTTGCGAGGTAGCGCAAGGAAACAGACGAAAGAAATGGCCCAACCCCCCCCATACACATGTATATACATACGTCCACACACGCAAATATACATACCTACACAGCTTTCCATGGTTTACCCCAGACGCTTCACATGCCCTGCTTCAATCCACTGACAGCACGTCAACCCCGGTATACCACATAGCTCCAATTCACTCTATTCCTTGCCCTCCTTTCACCCTCCTGCATGCTCAGGCCCCGATCACACAAAATCTTTTTCACTCCATCTTTCCACCTCCAATTTGGTCTCCCTCTTCTCCTTGTTCCCTCCACCTCCGACACATATATCCTCTTGGTCAATCTTTCCTCACTCATCTCTCCATGTGCCCAAACCACTTCAAAACACCCTCTTCTGCTCTCTCAACCACGCTCTTTTTATTTCCACACATCTCTCTTACCCTTACGTTACTCACTCGATCAAACCACCTCACACCACACATTGTCCTCAAACATCTCATTTCCAGCACATCCATCCTCCTGCGCACAACTCTATCCATAGCCCACGCCTCGCAACCATACAACATTGTTGGAACCACTATTCCTTCAAACATACCCATTTTTGCTTTCCGAGATAATGTTCTCGACTTCCACACATTCTTCAAGGCCCCCAGGATTTTCGCCCCCTCCCCCACCCTATGATCCACTTCCGCTTCCATGGTTCCATCCGCTGCCAGATCCACTCCCAGATATCTAAAACACTTCACTTCCTCCAGTTTTTCTCCATTCAAACTCACCTCCCAATTGACTTGACCCTCAACCCTACTGTACCTAATAACCTTGCTCTTATTCACATTTACTCTTAACTTTCTTCTTCCACACACTTTTCCAAACTCAGTCACCAGCTTCTGCAGTTTCTCACATGAATCAGCCACCAGCGCTGTATCATCAGCGAACAACAACTGACTCACTTCCCAAGCTCTCTCATCCCCAACAGACTTCGTACTTGCCCCTCTTTCCAAAACTCTTGCATTTACCTCCCTAACAACCCCATCCATAAACAAATTAAACAACCATGGAGACATCACACACCCCTGCCGCAAACCTACATTCACTGAGAACCAATCACTTTCCTCTCTTCCTACACGTACACATGCCTTACATCCTCGATAAAAACTTTTCACTGCTTCTAACAACTTTCCTCCCACACCATATATTCTTAATACCTTCCACAGAGCATCTCTATCAACTCTATCATATGCCTTCTCCAGATCCATAAATGCTACATACAAATCCATTTGCTTTTCTAAGTATTTCTCACACACATTCTTCAAAGCAAACACCTGATCCACACATCCTCTACCACTTCTGAAACCACACTGCTCTTCCCCAATCTGATGCTCTGTACATGCCTTCACCCTCTCAATCAATACCCTCCCATATAATTTACCAGGAATACTCAACAAACTTATACCTCTGTAATTTGAGCACTCACTCTTATCCCCTTTGCCTTTGTACAATGGCACTATGCACGCATTCCGCCAATCCTCAGGCACCTCACCATGAGTCATACATACATTAAATAACCTTACCAACCAGTCAACAATACAGTCACCCCCTTTTTTAATGAATTCCACTGCAATACCATCCAAACCTGCTGCCTTGCCAGCTTTCATCTTCCGCAAAGCTTTCACTACCTCTTCTCTGTATACCAAATCATTTTCCCTAACCCTCTCACTTTGCACACCACCTCGACCAAAACACCCTATATCTGCCACTCTATCATCAAACACATTCAACAAACCTTCAAAATATTCACTCCATCTCCTTCTCACATCACCACTACTTGTTATCACCTCCCCACTTGCGCCCTTCACCGAAGTTCCCATTTGCTCCCTTGTCTTACGCACTTTATGTACCTCCTTCCAGAACATCTTTTTATTCTCCCTAAAATTTAATGATACTCTCTTACCCCAACTCTCATTTGCCCTTTTTTTCACCTCTTGCACCTTTCTCTTGACCTCCTGTCTCTTTCTTTTATACATCTCCCACTCAATTGCATTTTTTCCCTGCAAAAATCGTCCAAATGCCTCTCTCTTCTCTTTCTCTAATACTCTTACTTCTTCATCCCACCACTCACTACCCTTTCTAATCAACCCACCTCCCACTCTTCTCATGCCACAAGCATCTTTTGCGCAATCCATCACTGATTCCCTAAATACATCCCATTCCTCCCCCACTCCCCTTGCTTCCATTGTTCTCACCTTTTTCCATTCTGTACTCAGTCTCTCCTGGTACTTCCTCACACAGGTCTCCTTCTCAAGCTCACTTACTCTCACCACCCTCTTCACCCCAACATTCACTCTTCTTTTCTGAAAACCCATACAAATCTTCACCTTAGCCTCCACAAGATAATGATCAGACATCCCTCCTATATATACATATATATATGATGGATCGCGCAAAAGATGCTTGTGGCATGAGAAGAGTGGGAGGTGGGTTGATTAGAAAGGGTAGTGAGTGGTGGGATGAAGAAGTAAGATTATTAGTTAAAGAGAAGAGAGAGGCATTTGGACGATTTTTGCAGGGAAAAAATGCAATTGAGTGGGAGATGTATAAAAGAAAGAGACAGGTCAAGAGAAAGGTGCAAGAGGTGAAAAAGAGGGCAAATGAGAGTTGGGGTGAGAGAGTATCATTAAATTTTAGGGAGAATAAAAAGATGTTCTGGAAGGAGGTAAATAAAGTGCGTAAGACAAGGTAGCAAATGGGAACTTCAGTGAAGGGCGCAAATGGGGAGGTGATAACAAGTAGTGGTGATGTGAGAAGGCGATGGAGTGAGTATTTTGAAGGTTTGTTGAATGTGTTTGATGATAGAGTGGCAGATATAGGGTGTTTTTGTCGAAGTGGTGTGCAAAGTGAGAGGGTTAGGGAAAATGATTTGGTAAACAGAGAAGAGGTAGTAAAAGCTTTGCGGAAGATGAAAGCCGGCAAGGCAGCAGGTTTGGATGGTATTGCAGTGGAATTTATTAAAAAAGGGGGTGACTGTATTGTTGACTGGTTGGTAAGGTTATTTAATGTATGTATGACTCATGGTGAGGTGCCTGAGGATTGGCGGAATGCATGCATAGTGCCATTGTACAAAGGCAAAGGGGATAAGAGTGAGTGCTCAAATTACAGAGGTATAAGTTTGTTGAGTATTCCTGGTAAATTATATGGGAGGGTATTGATTGAGAGGGTGAAGGCATGTACAGAGCATCAGATTGGGGAAGAGCAGTGTGGTTTCAGAAGCGGTAGAGGATGTGTCGATCAGGTGTTTGCTTTGAAGAATGTATGTGAGAAATACTTAGAAAAGCAAATGGATTTGTATGTAGCATTTATGGATCTGGAGAAGGCATATGACAGAGTTGATAGAGATGCTCTGTGGAAGGTATTAAGAATATATGGTGTGGGAGGCAAGTTGTTAGAAGCAGTGAAAAGTTTTTATCGAGGATGTGAGGCATGTGTACGCGTAGGAAGAGAGGAAAGTGATTGGTTCTCAGTGAATGTAGGTTTGCGGCAGGGGTGTGTGATGTCTCCATGGTTGTTTAATTTGTTTATGGATGGGGTTGTTAGGGAGGTGAATGCAAGAGTTTTGGAAAGAGGGGCAAGTATGCAGTCTGTTGTGGATGAGAGAGCTTGGGAAGTGAGTCAGTTGTTGTTCGCTGATGATACAGCGCTGGTGGTGATTCATGTGAGAAACTGCAGAAGCTGGTGACTGAGTTTGGTAAAGTGTGTGAAAGAAGAAAGGTAAGAGTAAATGTGAATAAGAGCAAGGTTATTAGGTACAGTAGGGTTGAGGGTCAAGTCAATTAGGAGGTAAGTTTGAATGGAGAAAAACTGGAGGAAGTAAAGTGTTTTAGATATCTGGGAGTGGATCTGGCAGCAGATGGAACCATGGAAGCGGAATTGGATCATAGGGTGGGGGAGGGGGCGAAAATCCTGGGAGCCTTGAAGAATGTGTGGAAGTCGAGAACATCATCTCGGAAAGCAAAATTGGGCATGTTTGAAGGAATAGTGGTTCCAACAATGTTGTATGGTTGCGAGGCGTGGGCTATGGATAGAGTTGTGCGCAGGAGGGTGGATGTGCTGGAAATGAGATGTTTGAGGACAATGTGTGGTGTGAGGTGGTTTGATCGAGTAAGTAACTTAAGGGTAAGAGAGATGTGTGGAAATAAAAAGAGCGTGGTTGAGAGAGCAGAAGAGGGTGTTTTGAAATGGTTTGGGCACATGGAGGGAATGAGTGAGGAAAGATTGACCAAGAGGATATATGTGTCGGAGGTGGAGGGAACGAGGAGAAGTGGGAGACCAAATTGGAGGTGGAAAGATGGAGTGAAAAAGATTTTGTGTGATCGGGGCCTGAACATGCAGGAGGTGAAAGGAGGGCAAGGAATAGAGTGAATTGGATCGATGTGGTATACCGGGGTTGACGTGCTGTCAGTGGATTGAATCAGGGCATGTGAAGCGTCTGGGGTAAACCATGGAAAGCTATGTAGGTATGTATATTTGCGTGTGTGGACGTATGTATATACATGTGTATGGGGGTGGGTTGGGCCCTTTCTTTCATCTGTTTCCTTGCGGTACCTCGCAAACGCGGGAGACAGCGACAAAGCAAAAAAAAAAAAAAAAATATATATATATATATATATATATATATTCATACTTTGTATGTATATATATATGGATGTTAATGTGCTGAGAGGTGCAACTGGAGGGATGTCTGATCATTATCTTGTTAAGGCGAAGGTGAAGATTTGTATGGGTTTTCAGAAAAGAAGGGAGAATGTTGGGGTGAAGAGGGTGGTGAGAGTAAGTGAGCTTGGGAAGGAGACTTGTGTGAGGAAGTACCAGGAGAGACTGAGTACAGAATGGAAAAAGGTGAGAACAAAGGAGGTAAGGGGAGTGGGGGAGGAATGGGATGTATTTAGGGAAAGCAGTGATGGCTTGCGCAAAAGATGCTTGTGGCATGAGAAGAGTGGGAGGTGGGTTGATTAGAAAGGGTAGTGAGTGGTGGGATGAAGAAGTAAGATTATTAGTTAAAGAGAAGAGAGAGGCATTTGGACGATTTTTGCAGGGAAAAAATGCAATTGAGTGGGAGATGTATAAAAGAAAGAGACAGGTCAAGAGAAAGGTGCAAGAGGTGAAAAAGAGGGCAAATGAGAGTTGGGGTGAGAGAGTATCATTAAATTTTAGGGAGAATAAAAAGATGTTCTGGAAGGAGGTAAATAAAGTGCGTAAGACAAGGGAGCAAATGGGAACTTCAGTGAAGGGCGCAAATGGGGAGGTGATAACAAGTAGTGGTGATGTGAGAAGGTGATGGAGTGAGTATTTTGAAGGTTTGTTGAATGTGTTTGATGATAGAGTGGCAGATATAGGGTGTTTTTGTCGAAGTGGTGTGCAAAGTGAGAGGGTTAGGGAAAATGATTTGGTAAACAGAGAAGAGGTAGTAAAAGCTTTGCGGAAGATGAAAGCCGGCAAGGCAGCAGGTTTGGATGGTATTGCAGTGGAATCTATTAAAAAAGGGGGTGACTGTATTGTTGACTGGTTGGTAAGGTTATTTAATGTATGTATGACTCATGGTGAGGTGCCTGAGGATTGGCGGAATGCATGCATAGTGCCATTGTACAAAGGCAAAGGGGATAAGAGTGAGTGCTCAAATTACAGAGGTATAAGTTTGTTGAGTATTCCTGGTAAATTATATGGGAGGGTATTGATTGAGAGGGTGAAGGCATGTACAGAGCATCAGATTGGGGAAGAGCAGTGTGGTTTCAGAAGCGGTAGAGGATGTGTCGATCAGGTGTTTGCTTTGAAGAATGTATGTGAGAAATACTTAGAAAAGCAAATGGATTTGTATGTAGCATTTATGGATCTGGAGAAGGCATATGACAGAGTTGATAGAGATGCTCTGTGGAAGGTATTAAGAATATATGGTGTGGGAGGCAAGTTGTTAGAAGCAGTGAAAAGTTTTTATCGAGGATGTGAGGCATGTGTACGTGTAGGAAGAGAGGAAAGTGATTGGTTCTCAGTGAATGTAGGTTTGCGGCAGGGGTGTGTGATGTCTCCATGGTTGTTTAATTTGTTTATGGATGGGGTTGTTAGGGAGGTGAATGCAAGAGTTTTGGAAAGAGGGGCAAGTATGAAGTCTGTTGTGGATGAGAGAGCTTGGGAAGTGAGTCAGTTGTTGTTCGCTGATGATACAGTGCTGGTGGTTGATTCATGTGAGAAACTGCAGAAGCTGGTGACTGAGTTTGGTAAAGTGTGTGAAAGAAGAAAGTTAAGAGTAAATGTGAATAAGAGCAAGGTTATTAGGTACAGTAGGGTTGAGGGTCAAGTCAATTAGGAGGTAAGTTTGAATGGAGAAAAACTGGAGGAAGTAAAGTGTTTTAGATATCTGGGAGTGGATCTGGCAGCGGATGGAACCATGGAAGCGGAATTGGATCATAGGGTGGGGGAGGGGGCGAAAATCCTGGGAGCCTTGAAGAATGTGTGGAAGTCGAGAACATCATCTCGGAAAGCAAAAATGGGCATGTTTGAAGGAATAGTGGTTCCAACAATGTTGTATGGTTGCGAGGCGTGGGCTATGGATAGAGTTGTGCGCAGGAGGATGGATGTGCTGGAAATGAGATGTTTGAGGACAATGTGTGGTGTGAGGTGGTTTGATCGAGTAAGTAACTTAAGGGTAAGAGAGATGTGTGGAAATAAAAAGAGCGTGGTTGAGAGAGCAGAAGAGGGTGTTTTGAAATGGTTTGGGCACATGGAGGGAATGAGTGAGGAAAGATTGACCAAGAGGATATATGTGTCGGAGGTGGAGGGAACGAGGAGAAGTGGGAGACCAAATTGGAGGTGGAAAGATGGAGTGAAAAAGATTTTGTGTGATCGGGGCCTGAACATGCAGGAGGTGAAAGGAGGGCAAGGAATAGAGTGAATTGGATCGATGTGGTATACCGGGGTTGACGTGCTGTCAGTGGATTGAATCAGGGCATGTGAAGCGTCTGGGGTAAACCATGGAAAGCTGTGTAGGTATGTATATTTGCGTGTGTGGACGTATGTATATACATGTGTATGGGGGTGGGTTGGGCCCTTTCTTTCATCTGTTTCCTTGCGGTACCTCGCAAACGCGGGAGACAGCGACAAAGCAAAAAAAAAAAAAAAAAAATATATATATATATATATATATGGATGTATATATATATGGATGTTAATGTGCTGAGAGGTGCAACTGGAGGGATGTCTGATCATTATCTTGTTAAGGCGAAGGTGAAGATTTGTATGGGTTTTCAGAAAAGAAGAGAGAATGTTGGGGTGAAGAGGGTGGTGAGAGTAAGTGAGCTTGGGAAGGAGACTTGTGTGAGGAAGTACCAGGAGAGACTGAGTACAGAATGGAAAAAGGTGAGAACAAAGGAGGTAAGGGGAGTGGGGGAGGAATGGGATGTATTTAGGGAAGCAGTGATGGCTTGCGCAAAAGATGCTTTTGGCATGAGAAGCATGGGAGGTGGGTTGATTAGAAAGGGTAGTGAGTGGTGGGATGAAGAAGTAAGATTATTAGTGAAAGAGAAGAGAGAGGCATTTGGATGATTTTTGCAGGGAAAAAATGCAAATGAGTGGGAGATGTATAAAAGAAAGAGACAGGAGGTCAAGAGAAAGGTGCAAGAGGTGAAAAAGAGGGCAAATGAGAGTTGGGGTGAGAGAGTATCATTAAATTTTAGGGAGAATAAAAAGATGTTCTGGAAGGAGGTAAATAAAGTGCGTAAGACAAGGGAGCAAATGGGAACTTCAGTGAAGGAGGCTAATGGGGAGGTGATAACAAGTAGTGGCGATGTGAGGAGATGGAGTGAGTATTTTTAAGGTTTGTTGAATGTGTTTGAAGATAGAGTGGCAGATATAGGGTGTTTTGGTCGAGGTGGTGTTCAAAGTGAGAGGGTTAGGGAAAATGATTTGGTAAACAAAGAAGAGGTAGTAAAAGCTTTGCGGAAGATGAAAGCCGGCAAGGCAGCAGGTTTAGATGGTATTGCAGTGGAATTTATAAAAAGAAAAAAAAAGGGGTGACTGTATTGTTGACTGGTTAGTAAGGTTATTCAAGGTATGTATGATTCATGGTGAGGTGCCTGAGGATTGTCGGAATGCTTGCATAGTGCCATTGTACAAAGGCAAAGGAGATAAAACTGAGTGCTCAAATTACAGAGGTATAAGTTTGTTGAGTATTCCTGGTAAATTATATGGGAGGGTATTGATTGAGAGGGTGAAGGCATGTACAGAGCATCAGATTGGGGAAGAGCAGTGTGGTTTCAGAAGTGGTAGAGGATGTGTGGATCAGGTGTTTGCTTTGAAGATTGTATGTGAGAAATACTTAGAAAAGCAAATGGATTTGTTTGTAGCATGATCTGGAGAAGGCATATGACAGAGTTGATAGAGATGCTCTGTGGAAGGTACTAAGAATATATGGTGTGGGAGGCAAGTTGTTAGAAGCAGTGAAAAGTTTTTATCAAGGATGTAAGGCATGTGTACGTGTAGGAAGAGAGGAAAGTGATTGGTTCTCAGTGAATGTAGGTTTGTGGCAGGGGTGTGTGATGTCTCCATGGTTGTTTAATTTGTTTATGGATGGGGTTGTTAGGGAGGTGAATGCAAGAGTTTTGGAAAGAGGGGCAAGTATGCAGTCTGTTGTGGATGAGAGAGCTTGGGAAGTGAGTCAGTTGTTGTTCGCTGATGATACAGTGCTGGTGGTTGATTCATGTGAGAAACTGCAGAAGCTGGTGACTGAGTTTGGTAAAGTGTGTGAAAGAAGAAAGGTAAGAGTAAATGTGAATAAGAGCAAGGTTATTAGGTACAGTAGGGTTGAGGGTCAAGTCAATTAGGAGGTAAGTTTGAATGGAGAAAAACTGGAGGAAGTAAAGTGTTTTAGATATCTGGGAGTGGATCTGGCAGCGGATGGAACCATGGAAGCGGAATTGGATCATAGGGTGAAAATCCTGGGAGCCTTGAAGAATGTGTGGAAGTCGAGAACATTATCTCGGAAAGCAAAAATGGGTATGTTTGAAGGAATAGTGGTTCCAACAATGTTGTATGGTTGCGAGGCGTGGGCTATGGATAGTGTTGTGCGCAGGAAGGTGGATGTGCTGGAAATGAGATGTTTGAGGTGTGAGGTGGTTTGATCGAGTAAGTAATGTAAGGGTAAGAGAGATGTGTGGAAATAAAAAGAGCGTGGTTGAGAGAGCAGAAGAGGGTGTTTTGAAATGGTTTTGTCACATGGAGAGAATGAGTGAGGAAAGATTGACCAAGAGGATATATGTGTCGGAGGTGGAGGGAACGAGGAGAAGTGGGAGACCAAATTGGAGGTGGAAAGATGGAGTGAAAAAGATTTTGAGTGATCGGGGCCTGAACATGCAGGAGGGTGAAAGGCGGGCAAGAAATAGAGTGAATTAGATCGATGTGGTATACCGGGGTCGACGTGCTGTCAATGGATTGAATCAGGGCATGTGAAGCGTCTGAGGTAAACCATGGAAAGTTGTGTGGGGCCTGGATGTGGAAAGGGAGCTGTGGTTTCGGGCATTATTGCATGACAGCTGGAGACTGAGTGTGAGTGAATGCGGCCTTTGTTGTCTTTTCCTAGTGCTGCCTCGCGCACATGAGGGGGGAGGGGGATGTTACTCCGTGTGTGGCAGGGTGGCGATGGGGGTGAGTAGGAGCAGACAGTGTGAATTGTGTGCATGTGTGTATATGTGTGTCTGTGTGTGTATATATGTGTGTACATTGGGATGTGTGGGTGTGTATGTATGCGTGTGTGGACGTGTGTGTGTGTGCATGTGTGTGGTGGTGGGTTGGTCCATTTCTTTCGTCCGTTTCCTTGCGCTACCTCACAGGCGCAGGAGACAGTGACAAAGCAAAATATTAAAAATAAATAATATATGTATATATATATATATATATATATATATATATATATATATATATATATATATATATATATATATATATATATATATATATATATATATATATATATATATATATATATATATATATATATATATATATATATATATATATATATATATATACACACGAAAGAATGGCCCAACCCACCCACATACACGTATATACATACACGACCACACACGCAAATATGCATATCTATACATCTCAACGTATATATATATATATATATATATATATATATATATATATATATATTTTTTTTTTTTTGCTTTGTCGCTGTCTCCCGCGTTTGCGAGGTAGCGCAAGGAAACAGACGAAAGAAATGGCCCAACACACCCCCATACACATGTATATACATACACGTCCACACACGCAAATATACATACCTACACAGCTTTCCATGGTTTACCCCAGAAGCTTCACATGCCCTGATTCAATCCACTGACAGCACGTCAACCCCGGTATACCACATTGATCCAATTCACTCCATTCCTTGCCCTCCTTTCACCCTCCTGCATGTTCAGGCCCCGATCACACAAAATCTTTTTCACTCCATCTTTCCACCTCCAATTTGGTCTCCCACTTCTCCTCGTTCCCTCCACCTCCGACACATATATCCTCTTGGTCAATCTTTCCTCACTCATTCTCTCCATGTGCCCAAATCATTTCAAAACCCTCTTCTGCTCTCTCAACCACGCTCTTTTTATTTCCACACATCTCTCTTACCCTTACGTTACTTACTCGATCAAACCACCTCACACCACACATTGTCCTCAAACATCTCATTTCCAGCACATCCACCCTCCTGCGCACAACTCTATCCATAGCCCACACCTCGCAACCATACAACATTGTTGGAACCACTATTCCTTCAAACATACCCATTTTTGCTTTCCGAGATAATGTTCTCGACTTCCACACATTCTTCAAGGCTCCCAGGATTTTCGCCCCCTCCCCCACCCTATGATCCACTTCCGCTTCCATGGTTCCATCCGCTGCCAGATTCACTCCCAGATTCACTCCCAGATATCTAAAACACTTTACTTCCTCCAGTTTTTCTCCATTCAAACTTACCTCCCAATTCACTTGACCCTCAACCCTACTGTACCTAATAACCTTGCTCTTATTCAAATTTACTCTTAACTTTCTTCTTTCACACACTTTACCAAACTCAGTCGCCAGCTTCTGCAGTTTCTCACATGAATCAGCCACCAGCGCTGTATCATCAGCGAACAACAACTGACTCACTTCCCAAGCTCTCTCATCCACAACAGACTTCATACTTGCCCCTCTTTCCAAAACTCTTGCATTCACCTCCCTAACAACCCCATCCATAAACAAATTAAACAACCATGGAGACATCACACACCCCTGCCGCAAACCTACATTCACTGAGAACCAATCACTTTCCTCTCTTCCTACACGTACACATGCCTTACATCCTCGATAAAAACTTTTCACTGCTTCTAACAACTTGCATCCCACACCATATATTCTTAATACCTTCCACAGAGCATCTCTATCAACTCTATCATATGCCTTCTCCAGATCCATAAATGCTACATACAAATCCATTTGCTTTTTTAAGTATTTCTCACATACATTCTTCAAAGCAAACACCTGATCCATACATCCTCTACCACTTCTGAAACCACACTGCTCTTCCCCAATCTGATGCTCTGTACATGCCTTCACCCTCTCAATCAACACCCTCCCATATGATTTACCAGGAATACTCAACAAACTTATACCTCTGAAATTTGAGCACCCACTCTTATACACGCACAGACATATACATATAACCACATGTGCATTATTCATACTGTTTGGCTTTATTCATTCCCATCGCCACCCCACCACACATGAAATAACAACCCCCTCCCCCCGCATGTGCATGAGGTAGCCCTAGGAAAAGACAACAAAGGCCACATTCGTTCACACTCAGTCTCTAGCTGTCATGTATAATGCACCGAAACCACAGCTCCCTTTCCACATCCAGGCCCCACACAACTTTCCATGGTTTACCCCAGACGCTTCACATGCCCTGGTTCAATCCATTGACAGCACGTCGACCCCGGTATACCACATTGTTCCAATTTACTCTATTCCTTGCACGCCTTTCACCCTCCTGCATGTTCAGGCCCCGAATCACTCAAAATCTTTCTCACTCCATCTTTCCACCTCCAATTTGGTCTCCCACTTCTCCTTGTTACCTCCTCCTCTGACACATATATCCTCTTTGTCAATCTTTCCTCACTCATTCTCTCCATGTGACCAAAACATTTCAAAGCATCCCATTCTACTCTCTCAACCACACTCTTTTTTATTACCACACATCTCTCTTACCCTTACATTATTTACTCGATCAAACCACCTCACACCACGTATTGTCCTCAAACATCTCATTTCCAGCACATCTACCCTCCTCCGCATAACTCTATAGCCCACGCGTCGCAACCCTATAACATTGTTGGAACCACTACTCACCTCCCCCACCCTATGATTCACTTCCACTTCCATGGTTCCATCCGCTGCCAAATCCACTCCCAGATATCTAAAACACTTCACCTCCTCCAGTTTTTCTCCATTCAAACTTACCTCCCAATTGACTTGTCCCTCAACCCTACTGTACCTAATAACCTTGCTCATATTCACATTTACACTCAGCTTTCCTCTTTCACACACATTACCAAACTCAGTCACCAGCCTCAGCAGTTTCTCACATGAATCAGCCACCAGCGATGTATCACCAGTGAACAACTGACTCACTTCCCAAGCTCTTTCATCCACAACAGACTGCATACTTGCCCCTCTTTCCAAAACTCTTGCATTCACCTCCCTAACAACCCCATCCATAAACAAATTAAACAACCATGGAGACATCACACACCCCAGCCACAAACCAACATTCAATGAGAACCAATCACTTTCCTCTCTTCCTACACGTATACATGCCATACATCCTCGATAAAAACTTTTCACTGCTTCTAACAACTTGCCTCCCACACCATATATTCTTAATACCTTCCACAAAGCATCTCTATTAACTCTATCATATGACTTCTCCAGATCCATAAATGCTACATACAAATCCATTTGCTTTTCTAAGTATTTCTCACATACATACTTCAAAGCAAACACCTGATCCACACATCCTCTACCACTTCTGAAACCACACTGCTCTTCCCCAGTCTGATGCTCTGTACATGCCTTCACCCTCTCAATCAATACCCTCCCATATAATTTCACAGGAATACTCAACAAACTTATATATATCTTTAATTTGAGCACTCACTTTTATCCTCTTTGACTTTGTACAATGGCACTATGCAAGCATTCCGCCAATCCTCGGGCACCTCACCATGAGTCATACATACATTGAGTAACCTCACCAACTAGTCAACAATACAGTCACCTCCTTTTTTTTTTTTTTTATAAATTCCACTGCAATACCATCCGAACCCGCTGCCTTGCCGGTTTTCATCTTCCGCAAATCATTCTCCCTGACCCTCTCACTTTGCACACCACCTCGACCAAAACACCCTATATCTGCCACTCTATCGTCAATCACATTAAACAAACCTTCAAAATACTCACTCCATCTTCTCACATCACTACTACTTTTTATCACTTCCCCATTATCCCCCTTCACTTAAGTTCCCATTTGTTCACTTGTCTTACGCACTTTATTTACCTCCTTCTAAAACATCTTTTCATTCTCCCTAAATTTAATGATACTCTCTCATCCCAACTTTCATTAGCCCTCTTTTTCGCCTCTTGCAGCTTTCTCTTGACCTCCTGCCTCTTTCTTTTATATATCTCTCAGTCATTTGCATTATTTCCCTGCAAAAATCGTCCAAATGCCTCTCTTCTCTTCACTAATAATCTTACTTCTTCATCCCACCACTCACTACCCTTTCTAATCTGTGCACCTCCCACGCTTCTCATGCAACAAGCATCTTTTGCGCAAGCCATCACTGCTTCCCTAATTACATCCCATTCCTCCTCCACTCCCCTTACGTCCTTTGTTCTCACCTTATATATATATATATATATATATATATATATATATATATATATATATATATATATATATATATATATTGCTTTGTCGCTGTCTCCCGCGTTTGCGAGGTAGCGCAAGGAAACAGACGAAAGAAATGCCCAACCCACCCCCATACACATGTATATACATACGTCCACACACGCAAATATACATACCTACACAGCTTTCCATGGTTTACCCCAGACGCTTCACATGCCCTGATTCAATCCACTGACTGCACGTCAACCCCGGTATACCACATCGATCCAATTCACTCTATTCCTTGCCCTCCTTTCACCCTCCTGCATGTTCAGGCCCCGATCACACAAAATCTTTTTCACTCCATCTTTCCACCTCCAATTTGGTCTCCCACTTCTCCTCGTTCCCTCCACCTCCGACACATATATCCTCTTGGTCAATCTTTCCTCACTCATTCTCTCCATGTGCCCAAACCATTTCAAAACACCCTCTTTTGCTCTCTCAACCACGCTCTTTTTATTTCCACACATCTCTCTTACCCTTACGTTCTCAGTGAATGTAGGTTTGCGGCAGGGGTGTGTTATGTCTCCATGGTTGTTTAATTTGTTTATGGATGGGGTTGTTAGGGAGGTGAATGCAAGAGCTTTGGAAAGAGGGGCAAGTATGAAGTCTGTTGGGGATGAGAGAGCTTGGGAAGTGAGTCAGTTGTTGTTCGCTGATGATACAGCGCTGGTGGCTGATTCATGTGAGAAACTGCAGAAGCTGGTGACTGAGTTTGGTAAAGTGTGTGAAAGAAGAAAGTTAAGAGTAAATGTGAATAAGAGCAAGGTTATTAGGTACAGTAGGGTTGAGGGTCAAGTCAATTGGAAGGTAAGTTTGAATGGAGAAAAACTGGAGGAAGTAAAGTGTTTTAGATATCTGGGAGTGGATTTGGCAGCGGATGGAACCATGGAAGCGGAAGTGAATCCTAGGGTGGGGGAGGGGGCGAAAATCCTGGGAGCCTTGAAGAATGTTTGGAAGTCGAGAACATTATCTCGGAAAGCAAAAATGGGTATGTTTGAAGGAATAGTGGTTCCAACAATGTTGTATGGTTGCGAGGCGTGGGCTATGGATAGAGTTGTGTGCAGGAGGATGGATGTGCTGGAAATGAGATGTTTGAGGACAATGTGTGGTGTGAGGTGGTTTGATCGAGTAAGTGATATATATATATATATATATATATATATATATATATATATATATATATATATATACATATATATATATATATATATATATATATATATATATATATATATATATATATATATATATATATATATATATATATATATATATCATCCCTGGGGATAGGGGAGAAAGAATACTTCCCACTTGTTCCCTGCGTGTCGTAGAATGCGACTAAAAGGGGAGGGAGCGGGTGGCTGGAAATCCTTCTCTCTCTTTTTTTTTTTTCAATTTTCCAAAAGAAGGAACAGAGAAGGGGGGCCATATGAGGATATTCCCTCAAAGGCGCAGTCCTTTGTTCTTAACGCTACCTCGCTGACGCGGGAAATGATGAATAGTATGAAAGAAAAAGAAATATATATATATATATATATATATATATATATATATATATATATATATATATATATATATATATATATATATATTTTACCAGGAATACTCAACTGGTAAATTATATGGGAGGGTATTGATTGAGAGGGTGAAGGCATGTACAGAGCATCAGATTGGGGAAGAGCAGTGTGGTTTCAGAAGTGGTAGAGGATGTGTGGATCAGGTGTTTGCTTTGAAGAATGTATGTGAGAAATACTTAGAAAAGCAAATGGATTTGTATGTAGCATTTATGGATCTGGAGAAGGCATATGATAGAGTTGATAGAGATGCTCTGTGAAAGGTATTAAGAATATATGGTGTGGGAGGAAAGTTGTTAGAAGCAGTGAAAAGTTTTTATCGAGGATGTAAGGCATGTGTACGTGTAGGAAGAGAGGAAAGTGATGGTTCTCAGTGAATGTAGGTTTGCGGCAGGGGTGTGTGATGTCTCCATGGTTGTTTAATTTGTTTATGGATGGGGTTGTTAGGGAGGTGAATGCAAGAGTTTTGGAAAGAGGGGCAAGTATGAAGTCTGTTGTGGATGAGAGAGCTTGGGAAGTGAGTCAGTTGTTGTTCGCTGATGATACAGCGCTGGTGGCTGATTCATGTGAGAAACTGCAGAAGCTGGTGACTGAGTTTGGAAAAGTGTGTGGAAGAAGAAAGTTAAGAGTAAATGTGAATAAGAGCAAGGTTATTAGGTACAGTAGGGTTGAGGGTCAAGTCAATTAGGAGGTGAGTTTGAATGGAGAAAAACTGGAGGAAGTGAAGTGTTTTAGATATCTGGGAGTGGATCTGGCAGCGGATGGAACCATGGAAGCGGAAGTGGATCATAGGGTGGGGGAGGGGGCGAAAATCCTGGGGGCCTTGAAGAATGTGTGGAAGTCGAGAACATTATCTCGGAAAGCAAAAATGGGTATGTTTGAAGGAATAGTGGTTCCAACAATGTTGTATGGTTGCGAGGCGTGGGCTATGGATAGAGTTGTGCGCAGGAGGATAGATGTGCTGGAAATGAGATGTTTGAGGACAATGTGTGGTGTGAGGTGGTTTGATCGAGTGAGTAACGTAAGGGTAAGAGAGATGTGTGGAAATAAAAAGATCGTGGTTGAGAGAGCAGAAGAGGGTGTTTTGAAGTGGTTTGCTCACATGGAGAGGATGAATGAGGAAAGATTGACCAAGAGGATATATGTGTCGGAGGTGGAGGGAACAAGGAGAAGAGGGAGACCAAATTGGAGGTGGAAAGATGGAGTGAAAAAGATTTTGTGTGATCGGGGCCTGAACATGCTGGAGGGTGAAAGGAGGGCAAGGAATAGAGTGAATTGGAGCGATGTGGTATACCGGGGTTGACGTGCTGTCAGTGGATTGAAGCAGGGCATGTGAAGCGTCTGGGGTAAACCATGGAAAGCTGTGTAGGTATGTATATTTGCGTGTGTGGACGTATGTATATACATGTGTATGGGGGGGGGGGTTGGGCCATTTCTTTCGTCTGTTTCCTTGCGCTACCTCGCAAACGCGGGAGACAGCGACAAAGTATAATAAAATAATAAAAAAATATATATATTTCTTACTATTCGCCATTTTCCGCGTTAGCAAGGTAGCGTTAAGAACAGAGGACTGGGCCTTTGAGGGAAAATCCTCACTTGGTCCCCCTTCTCTGTTCCTTCTTTTGTAAAATTGAAAAAAGAAAAAAAAAAAAAACGAGAGGGGAGTATTTCCAGCCACCCGTTCCCTCCCCTTTTAGTCGCCTTCTCCGACACGCAGGGAATACGTGGGAAGCATTCTTTCTCCCCTATCCCCATGGATATATATATATATATATATATATATATATATATATATATATATATATATATATATATATATATATATATATATATTGGAAAGGATCACAATTTTGCACGTGATCAAGATATTCCTATGAGTCCACGGGGAAAATGAAACACGAAAAGTTCCCAAGTGCACTTTTCGTGTAATAATCACATCATCAGGTGAGACACAAGAGAGGAATATAACAGTCAGTTGATATACACCGAAGAGACGAAGCTAGGACGCCATTTGGTAAACATGTAATTGTCCAAAACATACAACGAGCGTTCATAAACTATCATTTTACAAATCTTATCAACAACAAAGTTATATAATTTGTACAGACCATCACTAATATTAAGATTATAATTCTTTGTGTATTTAATGATAGAAGATTCAATGATATTTCTCTTGGTAATAGAGTTAGAGTTAACAACTGAGATGGCGTTACTCCAGTCAATACAATGATCATAGTTTTTAACATGATTAAACAAGGCATTTGATTCTTATCCCGTTCTTATACTATATTTATGTTGCTTAAGTCTAACAGAAAGATCCTTACCAGTCTGACCAACATAAAATTTATCACAGTTTCCACAAGGAACTTTATAGATGCAACCAAGAGAATTTTCTGGTGAATTCCTGATTAAGATATTCTTTATAGTGTTATTGTTGCTAAAAGCAACATTTACATTAAAGGATTTAAGCAACATGGGAAGCAAAGTGAAATTATTATTAAAAGGGAGAACTAAAAGATTCTTGGTGTTAATGGGAGGTTTGGGCTCAACTCTATGAAATGATTTCTTTGCTAACTTAAGGGATTTATCAATGAAAGATCTAGGGTACTTTAACTCAGATCCAATAGAATATATCTTCTCAAACTCATCATCAATAAACTCTGGACTGCAAATACGTAATGCCCTTAGGAACATAGATTGAAATGATGATAATTTAACTCTGTCATGTTGAGATGAGTAATAATGGATATATGAGCATACATTGGTGGGTTTTCTGTATATGCTAAACTTAGACTTGTTTCCTTGTCTATGGATCATGCAATCTAAAAATGGTAACATACCATTATTTTCATTTTCTACAGTAAATCTTATTGTTGATAAGATTTGTAAAATGATAAGTTTATGAACGCTCGTTGTATGTTTTGGACAATCACATGTTTACCAAATGGCGTCCTAGCTTCGTCTCTTCGATGTATATCAACTGGCTGTTATATTCCTCTCTTGTGTCTCCCCTGATGATGTGATTATTACACGAAAGTGCACTTGGGAACTTTTCGTGTTTCATTTTCCCCGTGGACTCATAGGAATATATATATACACACACACATATATATATATATATATATATATATATATATATATATATATATATATATATATATATTTTTTTTATACTTTGTCGCTGTCTCCCGCGTTTGCGAGGTAGCGCAAGGAAACAGACAAAAGAAATGGCCCCACCCCCCCCCCCCCCCATACACATGTACATACACACGTCCACACACGCAAACATACATACCTACACAGCTTTCCATGGTTTACCCCAGACGCTTCACATGCCTTGATTCAATCCACTGACAGCACGTCAACCCCTGTATACCACATCGCTCCAATTCACTCTATTCCTTGCCCTCCTTTCACCCTCCTGCATGTTCAGGCCCCGATCACACAAAATCTTTTTCACTCCATCTTTCCACCTCCAATTTGGTCTCCCTCTTCTCCTCGTTCCCTCCACCTCCGACACATATATCCTCTTGGTCAATCTTTCCTCACTCATTCTCTCCATGTGCCCAAACCATTTCAAAACACCCTCTTCTGCTCTCTCAACCACGCTCTTTTTATTTCCACACATCTCTCTTACCCTTAAGTTACTTACTCGATCAAACCACCTCACACCACACATTTTCCTCAAACATCTCATTTCCAGCACGTCCATCCTCCTGCGCACAACTCTATCCATAGCCCACGCCTCGCAACCATACAACATTGTTGGAACCACTATTCCTTCAAACATACCCATTTTTGCTTTCCGAGATAATGTTCTCGACTTCCACACATTTTTCAAGGCTCCCAAAATTTTCGCCCCCTCCCCCACCCTATGATCCACTTCCGCTTCCATGGTTCCATCCGCTGACAGATCCACTCCCAGATATCTATATATATATATATATATATATATATATATATATATATATATATATATATATATATATATACACACACACACACACACACTTTATATTTTTTTTTTTTTTTTTTTCATACTATTCACCATTTCCCGCATTAGCAAGGTAGCGTTAAGAACAGAGGACTGGGCCTTAGAGGGAATATCCTCACCTGGCCCCCTTCTCTGTTCCTTCTTTTGAAAAAAAAAAAAAAAAAAAAAATGAGAGGGGAGGATTTCCAGCCCCCCGCTCCCTTCCCTTTTAGTCGCCTTCTACGACACGCAGGGAATACGTGGGAAGTATTCTTTCTCCCCTATCCCCAGGGATAACTTTATATATATATATATATATATATATATATATATATATATATATATATATATATATATATATATATATATATATATATATCCCTGGGGATAGGGGAGAAAGAATACTTCCCACGTATTCCCTGCGTGTCGTAGAAGGCGACTAAAAGGGGAGGGAGCGGGTGGCTGGAAATCCTCCCCTCTCGTTTTTTTTTCAATTTTCCAAAAGAAGGAACAGAGAAGGGGGGCCAGGTGAGGATATTCCCTCAAAGGCCCAGTCCTCTGTTCTTAACGCTACCTCGCTAATGCGGGAAATGGCGAATAGTATGAGATATATATATATATATATATATATATATATATATATATATATATATATATATATATATATATATATATATATATATATAAAACCCCTTTCTCATAGAGAGGGTCCTGATGTTATCGATGACTTCTCTTCCGGCGCTTTTGAGTCTTTACTCTCAAGTCGCGTACTACTACTGATCAAAGTTTCTGAAATGAAGAATTTTGGATAATGAAACTACTTTCATATTCACCCCTTCCTTCAAAGACTATATGTTCATAAAAAAAGAGACTAGAAATCAGGTTTGGATTTCAATAGTTAAACGGCAGACTAAGCACTGCATTCACGAACTAAAGGTCACTTCAATCCCTGACGTGTGTTTGAGTTTGATGATTATCAAATGTTTACGGTCTTCAAGCTTCTATCTGTACCATGCGTGAAACACGGAATTAAAATGTAAATATTATATAATATAAAGGCTTTACATGAAAGTTAGAAAATGTATCTAATGGTAAAAGTCCCCTCGAAACATCAGCGCAGCTGAGGTTAGCAGCTGGAAGTCTCGACAGTTCAGGTGTGACAGTCGTGGAGGGAGGAGGTTGTGGTGCGGGACGGCCGTCATACAGTGATACCTCAACTATCCGGGATTCTAGTAGTGATTTGCATTTTGGTGAATACGGGGTGGTGATTTGTGGCTTGTATGTACTCGGTGGATTACTCCAGAGTTGAAAAGTGTATAGATATAAAATCGGTGGATTTTAAGGTGACCAGGTTTTTGTACAGGCTAGGATCGGCCGTCTTCGCCACCATTCTAAGGTGAGTGTGCCCGAACCCTCGTACCCCACACTCGCTTTGACCTGTATTCTTTGTTAACAGTATAATGTACTTTCCCATAACCACAAAGCACCCATTTTACCATGTATATCTTATCATAAACATCATCTTTTATTATCATCAAAGCATCAAGTTGACCTAGGTGAAAATATGCGACTAACTACCAGTTTGATAAACTATGGTATAAATTCTACATCATACCACCAAGAGATATGTTACTGATGCAATCTATAATTAAGATCAGCCCTTCTGTGCATTGCCAAGATTGACAGATAGTGACAAGCCAATATATTTCCCAAACATTAAACAAATATGAACGAAATTTGATTATGTACTCGTTTAGGAAATCTGTGTATCTGGTCCAAAGGAAGTAGAACTGAAATGTGATATTATTTTTCTTTCGTTTACACGTGATAAAGGTAAGACAAGCGAAGAAGACTTAGTGTATCCCGTATTTGGCGTGCAGGTCACTTTGAGGCGAAGCAGGCTGCCAAGAATGTGTATTTGCGAATTGTAGCACCACATGACGCTTCCTGTATAAACACAGAATTACTCTTTTCATAATGATAAGACTACGCGTCCGTAGTGCTGCATAAATTCTTTTTTTTTTTTTTCATTTTTGGAAAATGGAGGAACCTACTTGAAAGTGTTCACCGGTGGTATCGTATGAAATAATGTAACTTGCGTACCGGTTTTGCAAAGTTTTCGAGTTGAGTGCGATATTGGAGAGTTCAGTAGACTGTGACTTAGCTGTTTCGATTTGCTATTGCAAATAGTGACTCACCACGTTTAGATGAACGAAAGGTGGGAACAAGTCGATGGTAATTCTGTCTTTACATTTCTGCAAGCTGTATATATTGCCCTGTGATATACAGTTGTTCATAACCTTAGTCATTATTAATTAGATAACGGGAATGTAGTAGTTATTCATAAGTTCACTTGCAGATCGTTATCTGAACAGCTACGTTAATATAAGCACAGATTGTTACGAGCTAATGTATAACTTCAAGAAGAACAAGCATCTCTTCTTATTCCAAAGAGGATGGTTTCTGACTGCGTTAAAATGCTTAGTTGGAAAACATTTTAGAAAGTAGATTTCATAAATTTTAATGCAGTGATTACAGACGAACTCGTTTCAGATATCGGCCAGCCTAAGGGCCTGTCAATATTTAAGAGCTGAATTTCAGTTTCTTGTCTTAAAGCCTAAATCTACCACAAGCACAGAAATGTTAACCTCCAGTATAGATTTCAAAGATAATTCGCAAGTTTACTTGGTGGATTAGTTAATGGTAGAACAAAGTATAGTCCCACGAACATCTTGGTTATACATCATTGTAAACCATCAGATGATAATTGAAGCTAGGTTTTACACACACACACACACACACACACACACACACACACACGTTTTATATATATATATATATATATATATATATATATATATATATATATATATATATATATATATATATAACATGTGTAGAGAACAAGCTCTAGAAGAACCAGAGAAATAAAAAGACCTTGCAAACAGCCTCATGAACCGTTTGGGAGGTGTCCATACAAAAACGACATAGATGCTGTACCCAACGACATTGATTTACGTACTTATTTCTAGTTTATTTTCACAAGTAACAGTAATAGAAAAAACTTTTCTATATATCTATTAACTGTTACGAAGGTAGCTTACCCAGTCATACTACAGCTAAAGCTTATTAGTCTACATAATTACAGTCCCAATGTAATATTCCTGGTTTTAGACCCCATGAAACCACCTTAGTTAATAAAGCAAATCTAAGTTTATGTGCATATGTTTATGAAACGTCTTAATTTGAAAATGTCTCCTAACTTCATTTTTCCCCTTTTGTATTACTTAAGATTAGTTTACGTCTTTTGAGTATGTATGTGTGTATGTATAAAGCTTGCGAAATCTAACCCCACAAATCCTCAATTATACGGAAACATCAGGGACCGCCTGTATTACCTGAGGTTCGTCAGCAGCAGGTATGAGTATGTACCGATATTACAGCGTCTGGAACATCACCAACTCGACGGTAAGTGTCGGGCAATATTTTAAGACAACATTCACTGCTGCGTTGGTTTTCCAGCGTGTCATTGTTTCATGTTTTTTGCCGTCTAGTAACGCTTGTTTAATAGGGGACTGAATCTTAACACTTGAATGATACAGTAGTTTTTGTTTTCCTTTGGTGCACATAATGTAATAACCTTTTATGTTCTAATCGACAAAAAAGTGAACTGTGCCGATGAAAAAATATTTGAAAGGAGAGCAAAGGGTAAGGTAAGTTTCACTGAATTTATGTTAATACTTTAGCTATAAGTCCTTGTTATATCTATCTATCTATCTATCTATCTATCTATCTATCTATCTATATATTTTCATTTTTTCTTTCATACTATTCGCCATTTCCCGCGCTAGCAAGGTAGCCTTAAGAACAGAGGACTGGGCCCCTGAGGGAATATCCTCACCTGGCCTCGTTCTCTGTTCCTTCTTTTGGAAAATTAAAAAAAAAAAAAACGAGAGGGGAGGATTTCCAGCCCCCCGCTCCCTCCTCTTTTAGTCGCCTTCTACGACACGCAGGGAATACGTGGGAAGTATTCTTTCTCCCCTATCCCAGGGATATATATATATATATATATATATATATATATATATATATATATATATATATATATATATATATATATACGTATGTGGGCGTGTATGTATATACATATGTATGTGGGTGGGTTAGGCCATTCTTTCGTCTGTTTTTTTTTTTTCCAAAAGAAGGAACAGAGAAGGGGGCCAAGTGAGGATATTCCCTCAAAATCCCAGTCCTTTGTTCTTAACGCTACCTCGCTGACGCGGGAAATGGCGAATAGTATGAAAGAAGAAAAAAAAGAATATATATATATATATATATATATATATATATATATATATATATATATATATATATATATATATATGTATATATGTATACATCTTTCTTTCAAACTATTCGCCATTTCCCGAGTTAGCGAGGTAGCGTTAAGAACAGAGGACTGGGCCTTTGAGGAAATATCCTCACCTGGCCCCCTTCTCTGTTCCTTCTTTTGGAAAATTAAAAAAAAAACGAGAGGGGAGGATTTCCAGCCCCCCTCTCCCTCCCCTTTTAGTCGCCTTCTACGACACGCAGGGAATACGTGGGAAGTATTCTTTCTCCCCTATCCCCAGGGATATATATATATATATATATATATATATATATATATATATATATATATATATATATATATATATATATTCCTATGAGTCCACGGGGAAAATGCAACGCGATAAGTTCCCAAGTACACTCGTGTAATAATCCCATCATCAGGAGAGACACAAGAGAATTATAACAGTCATTTGATATATATACATATATATGAAATTATTATTACAGAAAACCGTCATCTTCCGGAGAGTCTTATACAATTGTCTTTTTTTTTTTTTAAGCTAATATAGTATGTATATGTACTGTCTATGATTACTATTTGTGTGTTACTTGGAAAGAGTTATGCACTCATGTTGCTCCAACCCTTATCCTTTCATATATTTACCGAGTCTTTACTCCTATATGTATACACACACACACACACACACACACACACACACACACACACACACACACACACACACACCAGATAACGCTGCATCGACTAGGCATAATGGGAGGATGAACACCTGGGTTGGGTGTGGGGCGACAGTGGCGCATAGGGTGCGAGCCTTTGCGGGTGCGTGCTTACAAGGAGGGCCGTAAGTTTATGATTATGAGTTACTGGGAGAAAGTTTTAAACTTAACGTTGTCCTGTTTCTTGCATATAGGTACCAGGTTTTTCTCCTATGTATACACACACACACACACACACACACACACACATACACACACAACCTAAGCCAGATGCCCATTTATCGACCATTTCCGAAGGGAGGATGAACGGATGGGGTTGGCTGTGGGCCCGATCTCGAGCGGGCCATTTGCTAACTGCTACACTATGGAAACGTATTGCTGATTGCTGTTTGTGATTACTATTTGTGTGTTGTGGGGAGAGAGTTTTACACCTGTCTCCATGCCTGTAAACCTTGTATATATATGTATCATGTTTTTACTTCAGCGTGTATGTTTGCACACCCATAACAACCACGTAAGCCAGATACCCTTTTATCGACCAGCCTCAAGGGGAGGATGAACACATGGGTTGAGAGTGGGCTGACTGCCACGCTAAGGATTCGAATCCTTGCGGATCCGACCCCGTGCTGGCCCGTGCCGACTCATGCTCAGTATGGTAAACACTACACGGAGGCCCGTCTGTGTGTGTATATATATATATATGTGTGTTTTGTTTCTGTGTAATAACGTGTTTGTATTATACGGGGACGGAGTTTTAGACTTACAGGGGTCCCATCTCTTGAGCATTCTCTATTTTGAAGTATTTTATATTTCTATATGCTGTCTGCATTTTGCCACGCCCTTAGATTTTTTCTTTTCCATTCATTCACCGCACTTACAATATAAGGTACCTCCTCATCTTCATCCAATTTTCTTAGTTTCATGGTAGGTCCTCTGATTGATCTGTCCCAGCGTCCATTGAAGAAGTGTTCACTGTATACCCCATCCTCCTGTATTTTTCATAACTTAAGGTTGTGATCAGGTCACTCCTCATCCTTCCTCCATGGTCAACGAATTTAAAACTTCTGGCATTTTCCCGTGACCGTGTGTGTGTGTGTGTGTGTGTGTGTGTGTGTGTCAGCAACTAGATGTCACCTAAAACCCATTACCCAACAAAAGTGGGCTTTTACAATAAATCCGATCCTTGAGAATACTGAATCCTCAAATTAAACCAATGAACCATTTTCAAACCTAATAAACAGATTTTAAGCGACATAAGTTTTAATGGAACAAAGATGATCAGCAGAAAATAGAAATGCTCTTTATATTGTGTTTGTTTTCAAGCTAGTGCTGTGATCCTTAAAAAGAATGCATAGAGTTTGAAGTTTTATCAAAAGACATTAAAAAGTTTTGATGTCAGTACTGTGAGGGAAATCATAAACATTGTTCAAAGTGGGTATCCTATAGCCTATCTTATTCTCTTCAAATTTAGTAAAGTTCCCCGTTAGAATAATTTTTCTTTCTTTCTCAGTCATGCCATATAGATACTTTAGTATAATAGCTAAGATCGGGTTCATATTGTGATACATTAACGAAAATGACGAGAAAATGGTGCGTGGTCTAATGTATGCAAAAAAAAAAAAAAGGAAAATGAAACAAGTTCCCGAGTACACTTTCGTGTAATGGTCACGTCAGAGGAGATAAAAGAATGAGAAAGACTTAGAACAATCAATTGATATACAAGGAAGAGACTGCATATACGTAATGTTTAAGTTCAGCATATATAGAAAACCCACCAATGTTCATACATATATTCATCATTACTCATCTGAACATAACAGTTGAATTATTATTAGGACATTCCGTATATGCAGTCCGGAATTTATTGATGATTGAGGTGAAGATATATTCTATTGGATCCAAGGTAAAGTATCCCAGATCTTTCATTGACAAATCCCTTTAAGTTGGCAAAGAAATCACTGAGTTAAACCTAGACCTACCTTTGATACCAAGAATTTTTTAGTTCTCCCCTTTAGTGACACATTACTTCTCTGATTGCTTAAATCTTTTAATTCAAATGTAGCCTTCATCTATAACAATATTATGAATAATATCGTTTCCAAAAACTCACCAGAAAATTCAACGGGATGTGTTCGCGGAATACCTTGTAAAAATTGTGATATGTTTTATGTTGAGCAGACATCTTTATGTTCGACTTCAGCAACATAGATATAGTATTAGAACAAGACGAGAATCAATTGCTTTGTTTATTCATGTGAAAAATTATGACCATTGTATTGACTGGAGAAATGCCAATTCAGTTATTAACTTTAACTGCTTATACCACGAGAAATATGTCAGTCATATATATCAAATGCGCAAAGGTCTCTACAAATTGGACAGCTTTATTGTGGTAAGAAAGGATATATATATATATATATATATATATATATATATATATATATATATATATATATATATATATATGTTGGGGTGAAGAGAGTGGTGAGAGTAAGTGAGCTTGGGAAGGAGACTTGTGTGAGGAAGTACCAGGAGAGACTGAGAACAGAATGGAAAAAAGTGAGAACAACGGACGTAAGAGGAGTGGGGGACGAATGGAATATATTTTGGGAAGCAGTGATGGCTTGCGCAAAAGATGCTTGTGGCATGAGAAGCGTGGGAGGTGGGCAGATTAGAAAGGATAATGAGTGGTGGGATGAAGAAGTAAGATTATTAGTGAAAGAGAAGAGAGAGGCATTTGGACGATTTTTGCAGGGAAATAATGCAACTGAGTGGGAGATGTATAAAAGAAAGAGGCAGGAGGTCAAGAGAAAGGTGCAAGAGGCGAAAAAGAGGGCAAATGAGAGTTGGGATGAGAGAGTATCATTAAATTTTAGGGAGAATAAAAAGATGTTTTGGAAGGAGGTAAATAAAGTGGGTAAGACAAGGGAACAAATGGGAACTTCAGTGAAGGGGGCTAATAGGGAGGTGATAACAAGTAGTGGTGATGTGAGAAGGAGATGGAGTGAGTATTTTGAAGGTTTGTTAATTGTGTTTGATGATAGAGTGGCAGATATAGGATGTTTTGGTCGAGGTGGTGTGCAAAGTGAGAGAGATAGGGAGAATGATTTGGTAAACAGAGAAGAGGTAGTAAAAGCTTTGCGGAAGATGAAAGCCGGCAAGGCAGCGGGTTTGGATGTTATTGCAGTGGAATTTATTAAAAAAGGGGTTGACTGTATTGTCGACTGGTTGGTAAGGTTATTTAATGTATGTATGATTCATGGTGAGGTGCCTGAGGATTGGCGGAATGCTTGCATAGTGCCGTTGTACAAAGGAAAAGGGGATAAGAGTGAGTGCTCAAATTACAGAGGTATAAGTTTGTTGAGTATTCCTGGTAAATTATATGGGAGGGTATTGATTGAGAGGGTGAAGGCATGTACAGAGCATCAGATTGGGGAAGAGCAGTGTGGTTTCAGAAGTGGTAGAGGATGTGTGGATCAGGCGTTTGCTTTGAAGAATGTATGTGAGAAATACTTAGAAAAGCAAAGAAATACTTAGAAAAGCAAATGGATTTGTATGTAGCATTTATGGATCTGGAGAAGGCATATGATAGAGTTGATAGAGATGCTTTGTGGAAGGTTTTAAGAATATTTGGTGTGGGAGGCAATTTGTTAGAAGGAGTGAAAAGTTTTTATCGAGGATGTAAGGCATGTGTACGTGTAGGAAGAGAGGAAAGTGATTGTTTCTCAGTGAATGTTGGTTTGCGGCAGGAGTGTGTGATGTCTCCATGGTCGTTTGATTTGTTTATGGATGGGGTTGTTTGGGAGGTGAATGCAAGAGTTTTGGAAAGAGGGGCAAGTATTCAGTCTGTTGTGGATGAGAGGGCTTGGGAAGTGAGTCAGTTGTTGTTCGCTGATGATACAGCGCTGGTGGCTGATTCGGGTGAGAAACTGTAGAAGCTGGTGACTGAGTTTTGTAAAGTGTGTGAAAGAAGAAAGCTGAGAGTAAATGTGAATAAGAGCAAGGTTATTAGGTACAGTAGGGTTGAGGGACAAGTTAATTGGGAGGTAAGTTTGAATGGAGAAAAACTGGAGGAAGTAAAGTGTTTTAGATATCTGGGAGTGGATTTGGCAGCGGATGGAACCATGGAAGAGGAAGTGAATCATAGGGTGGGGAAGGAGCGAAAGTTCTGGGAGCGTTGAAGAATGTGTGGAAGTCGAGAACGTTATCTCAGAAAGCAAAAATGGGTGTGCTTGAAGGAATAGTGGTTCCAACAATGTTATATGGTTGCGAGGCGTGGGCTATGGATAGAGTTGTGCAGAGTAGGGTGGATGTGCTGGAAGTGAGATGTTTGAGGACAATATGTGGTGTGAGGTGGTTTGATCGAGTAAGTAATGGAAGGGTAAGAGAGAAGTGTGGTAATAAAAAGAGTGTGGTTGAGAGAGTAGAGGAGAGTGTTTTGAAATGGTTTGGTCACATGGAGAGAATGAGTAAGGAAAGATTGACCAAGAGGATATATGTGTCAGAGGTGAAAGGAACGAGAAGTGGGAGACCAAATTGGAGGTGGAAAGATGGAGTGAAAAAGATTTTGAGTGATCGGGGCCTGAACATGCAGGAGGGGGAAAGGCATGCAAGGAATAGAGTGAATTGGAATGATGTGGTATACCGGGGTGGACGTGCTGTCAATGGATTGAACCAGGGCATGTGAAGCGTCTGTGGTAAACCATGAAAAGCTCTGTGGGGCCTGGATGTGGAAAGGGAGCTGTGGTTTCGGTGCATTATTACATGACAGCTAGAGACTGAGTGTGAACGAATGGGGCCTTTGTTGTCTTTTCCTAGCGCTACCTTGCGCACATACGGGGGGAGGGGGTTGTTATTTCATGTGTGGCGGGATGGCGATGGGAATGAATAATGGCAGACAGTATGAATTATGTTCATCTGTATATATGTGTATGTCTGTGTGTGTGTATATATATGTATACGTTGAGATGTATAGTTATGTATGTGTGTGTGTGTGGACGTGTATGTATATACATGTGTATGTGGATGGGTTGGGCCATTCTTTCGTATGTTTCCTTGCGCTACCTTGCTAGCGCGGAAGACAGCGACAAAGTGTGATAAAAAAAATAATACATATATATATATATTTTTTTTTTTTTTTCATACTATTCGCCATTTCCCGCGATAGCGAGGTAGCGTTAAGAACAGAGGACTGGGCCTTTGAGGGAATATCCTCACCTGGCCCTCTTCTCTGTTCCTTCTTTTGGGAAAAAAAAAAAAAAAAAAAAAAAAAAACTGAACCAGGGTATGTGAAGCGTCTGGGGTAAACCATGGAAAGTTCTGTGGGGCCTGGATGTGGAAAGGGAGCTGTGCTTTCGGTGCATTATTACATGACAGCTAGAAACTGAGTGTGGACAAATGTGGCCTTTGTTGTCTTTTCCTAGCGCCACCTCGCATACATGATGGGGAAAGGGATTTTTATTTCATGTGTGGCGGGGTGGCGATGGGAATGAATAAAGGCAGACAGTATGAATTATGTACATGTGTATATATGTATATGTCTGTGGGTATATATATGTATACGTTGAGATGTATAGGTATGTATATTTGCATGTGACACTTACACATATACATGTGTATGTGGGTGGGTTGTGCCTTCTTTCGTGTGTTTCCTTGCGCTACCTCGCTAATGCGGGAGACAGCGACAAAGCAATATATATATATATATATATATATATATATATATATATATATATATATATATATATATATATATATATATATATATATATATATGAATTAGATTATCTTCACTCATTTTTCTGAGTTATATATTCTTTGATACAGGTTTTATTTCTACCAACTAAATGATCACTTCACATCCTGTGGTACATATTGCTTCTTGATTGTATACATGTAGGGTCAAAACAATGACTTGTATTAAAAGTAAATTATTGGATTTTTAGATAGATCATATATTTCATAACTTCTCACCCGTGTTTAAATGCTATTCCCCCCCTTTTTTTTACTCCCGTTTTACACGGCTTGTTCTTGATGTAAGCTTTATCATGTCCCATATTTTCCTTGCTAACGTGGGTAAATCTCTGACTGCTATCTTTATTTTCTTTGGATACAGTTTTTATTGCTCACTGTTGGACCTCTAGGACATGAATATTTCTCAAGTGGTTGATTTTGCGTTTTGTCGCAGAAGCTGCGACCTTATTGTGCCCTCCTACCCTTCCTGTGGGCTGTAGCGCAGAAGAGAATACAGAGTGGAACAAAAGGGTGGACCAGACTAGTAGTGCATGCTCGTTAATTTGGGTCTTATGTATACTTGAGGGTATTTCTGAATATCTCCTCATCCATATTATAGATGTCAGTTTTCGCACAGACGAATATGTAATTTGCCTTCTTTACAACTCTTCTAAGGTGTTTTTTGTGTTAGACTAGGTACTATGTCAACCCGCGAAGTTCCTCTCACAGGTATATCCCGAAACTCCTATGCTTGCAAGAGGATAACCATAATCTGACCTCATTTTAAGGGTGTCTCGTTTTCGGTACTTTACAGTTTTATCGAAGTGAATTTTATTAACCATGTTTATCTGATCAATGGTGGAGTCTCTCTGGACCTCTTTATATGTTTCAACAGTCCTGAGTACCACCTTTTGTGTGTATATGAAACTATTAGCTTGTGCTGTATGTATTTATGTTTTTTTGAAACGGTTATTGCTTTAACTTTTGCAGTCTTTCTCTATCTTACGCATAATGCTAGGAAACTGTGCTAAGTTCGAGTTGGGCGAGGAGGTTGTAAGTGGTCTGGGAGATTGCGTGGGAAATTTAAGGATGTTAATTATTATGTATGTGCGAACGTTGAACCGGACCACATTGGAATCATCAGTCTCCTTCATGGTTGTTGTAAGTAAGTCGACAGTTGCCTGCAAGCGGTTAATCACATGAGGTTGTGAGTGTTAGTGATTCTATTTTTTTCCTTCGAGGTTGTCCTGTGAGCAAACAGAAGGTAATCAATGGTCAAGCCTCATAATGGTTAGACATAACATGTAGAGTGCCACAAGGCTCTATCTAGGAGCCGGTTCTCTTTCTCATACATATTAATGATATTGACAAAGGGCTACAATGCAAGATATCAAAATTCGCTGATAATACAAAGCTGGGTAATAAAACTACATATGAGCTTGAACATCTGCAGCCTCAAACTAACATGGACAAACTGATCGGCTGGGCACATGGGTGGCAAATGAATTTTGATATTGATAAGTGCAAAGTTTTTCATAGCGGTAGTTAAAAACGAAAAGGCAAGCTACAGTATGAATTCTTTTGAACTGCGACAGGAAAACGGGGGAAAATACTTGGTCGTAATAATCTCTGGTGACCTGAAACTAAGTAATCAGTGCACAGAAGCATTGAAAACAGCAAACAAAACTCTTGTAATAATAGACATAATAGACAGGTGCCTTCGAATTTAAGTCCAAGGAAATCATCCTTACTCTATACAATTCATTGGATCGTCCACATCTTGAATATTATGTTCAATTTTGGTCTCCCAACCGGAAAAAAAAGAATGGAGTGAGTACAGCGTCGAGCCACAAAGATTCTCGGACTGTGAAACAAATTCTCCGAGAGCAGATTAAACGACTTCAATCTGTTTGGCTTAGAAAAGAGAGGGCTCGCAGGTAATCTAATACAAGTATTCATAATGATCAAAGGGTATGAAAAATCTTGATTTGTCAAACTTGGTTCGTGTGATTTTAGTTATAGTATTAGATAAAAACTCGTGGGCAAATATTTTATCTCGAATGAGGCTAAGTACTTTTTCTTCAACAAAATTGTTGGAATTTAGAACGATAGGCCAATTAGAGCGGTTGAAAGTAGTACTATATATGTTTAATCAAAGAATAGTGATGAATATTCCGCTTTAAGGTCAAGACTTAACATGCATCTCATTAGTCACCATGACAGTTTGCAGGGTATTCTTTTGGTGCCCTCTAACTTTTCCTACAATAATCTGTGAGTTTCTGATCTCTTCCACTATCATAGACAGTCTCTCGGGGGATCCAGAGGTCTGTTGTTTGAAATCCTTTGTTTACCTGCATCAGCCCTTCAAGTGAGACGGAGAGAGAGAGAGAGAGAGAGAGAGAGAGAGAGAGAGAGAGAGAGAGAGAGAGAGAGAGAGAGAGAGAGAGAGACCCGGGACGATATGCAGGGGCCTGCTCGTTACCCAACATTTTTACCTTTTTTTAGGATATTTGTAACAGATGTTCTGTAAAATCATATATTCAGCGAAAAACCTCTCACAAATCTTAGAAAGTAGCATATTCAAGCTACTGAAGCATGGCCGCAGGCGTAAAACTAAACCACTCAGAATCTGAGCTGTGCTAGAAATTAGCTTCAGTAAGAAGTCAGCCTTCATCTGTGACAGTTTATATACACACATGAGCTGTCTGAACGTCAGTAAGAACATAAGCGGAGAACAAAATATCTAGGGAAAAATGCCAAATTATACTCCTTTTAGGATGACTAGTTACTAAAGTCTTTCGCCACAGTTTATTAATCAAATATGTTTTGCACTTAGAAATGCTTTAAACTTTAGCTTTTAAGTTATTAAGATTCAATGCCTTCAGAATTGCCATTTCTTCTAGTTTACAACCCGGCCTGGGAGGGTTGTCACCTGGTAGCCCATTGTGTGAGCGGTTTATCATTTTACGCAGCTCTATCTGGCCGCTGCATTTACCTTTCTGTTTATTTTTCATGAATTTATTTTTCGACCGGCAAACATGTCATATTTTATCTCAAATCATGAACTAAAATTAATTGAAATACTAGATTGTGGTCTTATAAAGTAAAATAGCAAAAAGGATGACTGGCTTAATGATTTCCAGGGGTCGATGCCCGCTAAAACCGCCACAGACCAAGGGTAGGTTAGTGTGGTGAGAAACCAAGTCTGAGCGTGGGGTCCACCACGGTCATGCGTGACACTGTTTCCTGCAATAGTCACGGGAGTGGCGAGCGGCTCGACTCCGTGAAAACTGAAGCAACTATTACCTTACGCACTTGATGTTAACATGCACCAAACAATAACGTAAACCAGAAATCATAAGACATCAAAATTGCAGATGGGTGAAGGGATGAAATAAAAAAAAAGAGATTCTAAACGAAGTGGTACCGTTGCAGTGTTTCGAAATAGAATGGCATGAATTTAGATTCTAGTCCAGAATGGCATATATTCCAATTCCAGTCCTGTATATTTTCTCATACTCCTAGTATCTAATCGTAGTATCATTATGTATTGATTAGCGTGTGGCCATGTTGGTACTCGTGAATAGATTGGTTATGAGAGAAAGATGCAGATAGTTAGGGTTACAAGGAAAGCTATACTGTATATGACTGACAGTCATGGTCTTTATCCATTCAGATTTCATTAATAGTATGTGAAAGACGGTTGTATGTATCGTTCAGATGTTCAGTGCTGTTCACAGGTAGATAATTGTTGTTTATAATTGGAAATGAAAATCGGAAGACTTTGAGCGTTGAACGTAATTGGAAGAACATCCTTAATGTATCTTTTACTTTTTGGCATTTCGTACCCACATGTTTATACATTTAAAGAAAAATTCTCCTCCCAACAATTATGCATGCTTTTCAACAAAATCATTTCTTTTTCATTTTAATAGGTCTATTTCCATGAAGCTTAAGCTGGAGGAACAAATGCATAGCATCAAGCTTTTTCATGTCTTTAACCTCTCTTAATCTGATCTAGAAGAATTACTCGGGTACGACCAGATGGAAAGATGACTTAAACTCGTGAACATTAAGTCAAGTAACTGCGTAATCAGTACGTACGTATTTACTCAAGTATGATTTACACACCTGTCCATACACTCAGCCAGATGCAATTTCTTAATAGTGCATACTTATGAAAATATGCTTGGAGTTAAACTCATTAGTTCGTTAACATAATCATGAGTTATAGGAAAGAGTGAGTGAAATGGTAGCGGAAAGAAGCAGAAGAAAAGAGATTCGCAGTGTTAATCTGTTGCCTCACGAACTGTCTTAACGAGTTGTCTGCGGTCGGACCCCACTCAGGGTAGCCTAACATTTCGTGTTGGAAGAGCGTAGTATTCTAATGCTTTTTTCTCATCTCCAACAGATCTCTCCAACTTTTCTCTAACATTTCATCTTTCTAGTACTAAGTACTTTTTACTATTATTCGAAATATTTGATTAAAGAAGCACTTTCCAATATTCCTGTGACATTTCCTACTCTGCATCATTGCACTCCAGCCAGCTTTCTCCAACCTTCCTTTCCAACGATTCATCGATGATACATTAAGCCAACAGTACATATCCACCAGTAATTCAGCAGCATATACCACCCGCTGAGTACCCATGAGCATAATTGGGTACCTTTCTGGTATTATATACCATCACGCCAGTAACTGTTTCCAGTATCCTGTTAAGATTAAAAATGTCACTTTAAAATATTATCGACGCCTGAAGCATAATGTTGCTCCTGGAAGGAAAGACCACATAAGGAAAGATCCTTGTCGATTCAGCAAGATCATTTAGTATACCTTTTGATAATATTTGATATCCTGTCCTGACCATATTTAAAAAACAGACGCTTCATTTACATACTGACGACAGAAAGGTCGTCCCAGGAGTGCCACTGACCCTGAAGTTTTGGCTAGGCTGGTATTTTGATCATTGTTGCTATCATGCAGGGAGCTCACACACCCAGTGTTTTTAGAGGATCCCCATAGGAACTGTTGATAGTTACAGGGCGGTCAACGGCAGCCAGCCAAGTAGTGGAGCGTAACGTCTTGTGACAGTCAGGTCCTGTCCACATGACGACGCAACAGTTCGTTGCAGGGGGAGTGGCAGTATTGGTCGATACCTGTAGAGCGAGTCAAGGGGTCCACGCTTCCCTGGCTCAGCAAGACACCCTCCCACTCGTGGGTAGGGTGAGTCAGAGGCCCAGAGGACCCACACTCTCCAGGCCCAATATTCATCGCCCTGGGTAGGGTGAATGAGCGGAGAAGGAGGTCCACGCTTCCCTGGCCCGTCACAGTTTCTCGTGTAGGATTAACTAGAGGGCCAGGAGGTCCATGATCCCCTGACCCATCACTTATTCATCCCCCCCCCCCCCTAGGGAGAGTCAGAAGGCCAGTGGATCCACCCTTCCCTGGCCCGTCACTCGCCCAGCCCATTGGTTGGGTGAGTCAGAGGATCAGGGGGTTCACGCTTCCCCTGGCCTGTCAATACCCCTCCCACCCATAGGGCAGTTTAAGTCAGGAGAGCTTCCATCCCTCCCTGAGTCTGTAAAAGACTCATGCCTACATGATGCGAACTCAATCACTTTAAGGATCAAGGTAGAATGTAAATAGAATAGTGCTCAAGACAGCTCTTTGTCTATTTGATTCATTTTAGAAGTTAAGGCTTTTAACTTCAGTTAGTTATAATACCAGTGATTTACTAAACTATTCTTGTGAAGGTACATATGCGGGCAAGTGCCGTCATGTTTCTGTGTGAAATGTCAGCATCTTGATCACGACTCCATTGGTGATGATCTTATGTTTTAACCCGATGAGCGTAATCATACAACCCTAGAGCACAACTGTACATTCCAGATCTTTCTGATCTGTCAAAGTCAAGGGTATGTAGGGTCTTGCTCAAAGTTCGCACTGTTGCGTTCACAGTTCGCATTAGCCTGTGGCCATGATAGACTCATGTCTTCGCATCGTCGTACTTAATAAGTCGTACATTCGTGCTCGAGAGGTTAGACTTAATTGTGCTGTCAGACACCGTAACAAACTGTCAGATTTCCAGCCAGCGGTACTACATCGCTCTGTGTTGTACATCGTGTGTCATGTCTTGAATAAGATGAGCTAACTTATTGTAGTGTTCATTTTTTCTTGCGTAGTCCTCCCGTGCTGAGGCCTGGCCCTCGTCCGTGATGTGGTCCTTGGTGTAGCCATCTTACGTAGTGTAGTAGTGGCTAGGCTAGTGCTGTGTGTCCCTCTCTTATCGATCCTTCAGCTTAAGACGACCCTCATGACTGGTAATTCCTCCTCAGTTTCTACTTGATCATTCCTCTCCTTCCAGCACTTTCAAATTAATTACCATTTTTTTTTGTTTTTCCGTATTTCGTTTGCTTAGTCTTGCAACGTGTCTTTCCTGTATACAGAAGATACAGAATGCAAAAAAGGTCCAGAAACTAGACCTCGGTGATTAAAATATATGTCAAAGCATGTTTGCAAGGTTTAGGCTTTGTTCAACTGTGTATGTAGTAAGTGAATTGTTTACAGACGTTGAAGAATAAGGAATGAGTTATGTATTAAGTCATATAACAAGTGAACTTTAAACAAGAAGGAAAGTTAGAATGCTTTTCAAGTACCTAAGGCAGAGCATTGTTATGGATGTAATGCATATACACATTTTGTAATCGATAATAATCATCTCTGAAGTACCTAAGGTAGAACATTGTTATGGATGTAATGCATATACACATTTTGTAATCGGTAATAATCATCCACTGATTTTACAACATTCAGGTGCATAATGTTGCATGTTGTGAGAGTAGCTTCTGCTCGGAAGTTTAGTTGCATAAATACATAGACAACAAAGACCCAAGCGAGATGGCCTGGCCTTAACACTACTTAAAAAAAAAATAAAGTTCCCCTAAAAGCCGTAAAAAAAAAAGGATTGCAAAAGCATAGTTGGTCCATTCGGTATCAACAGGACTCTAAGCTCCATTATGTCTTACTTCAAACATAGCCATATCACTATCATGCTGAAGGGGATTTTAGTGCGTTACTGATGAGTGATAATCACCTGCAGTCTATGTTTAGGAGCGATTAACATGGTTTAAGCAACCATAAGGCCATTGGGTTAGCAAAGAGTTCAGGTTGGTGTGTGGATGCCCAGTTATTGATCCGGACTCCCTGTCCTAGGTAAAAGCCAAACAACTCGTATTACGACAACAGCACTAACCAGTAGCACCAGCATTTTGTTGTAGGGACCCATGTTGATGTACATTTTGCGAGAGATTATGTTTGGTGGTGATGGTGTCACCGAGATAACGGGCGTCATTACCTATTGTCAACATCAGCTCGGGCTGAGATCTGAGCACGGGCATTTTAGGGAAAACTGGGAACAGTGATATCAAAGAGGTTAATTTCCCATGGGGCAGCATAGTGTGTTTGATGTCTCACATGGTAGACTTCCTGAATACCATACATTCTAAGGACAATGACAGGTGTGATAGAATATTGAACCCCCTTGAGAACCCTTCAGATGCGAGGTCAGTGATCAAGCCATCATTCTTAGGGGTCGTGCCATCATGCTCAAGGATGCTCAAGGCCCTTAACGTTTTGCTCAAGAGGTTAATAGACCCATTGACCAAAGATCGCTCATAGATTCTCATTTTGAAAGGTAGGCTCATCTGCTTGCAGGAACTTGTTTTTGTAACGGAACCCACTTACTGGAAGAGCTTCCAGTTTTCTGAGTATAACATATCTGTGGAGACAACAGCTTTCTTCCCTGTAGGAGCGTGGCATCAGTTGTCGGCTTGTTATTATTCTCACGTCAACAGGAAGCTGCTAATTCTCTCTTCATCCTGCGGAAAGATGAGTTATTTGTAAGATGGTAATGTCATGAGTCTTAAGTGATCCATTGGTGCAAAAAAGACGAGTATGAGGCTACAGAAGACTCAGCCACTTTCACTCGCACAGATATCCTAGAGGCACTGTGCAACACACACACACACACACACACACACACACACACACACACACACACACACACAACTTACATACAGTATGATAGAGACAGTATCCGTTCAAGTCAATGATCGTTCTTAGAGAAACTGACCAGAATTCGACGAATGTCACTGGTCTTTTTCTTTTAGACGTATACGAATATTAGAGGTGATAATGAATGCCAAAAAGAGGACATGAGAACAGAAAAGAGAATCAAGTAGAAGGGGTATAATGTGAATGGAAGTAGAGGATGGGAATACTGGGGTGTAAGAAAGGCTGGTGACAGGCTCTGGGAGCGCTTAGTTTCACTGATGATAGCTTGTAGTAACGGTAAGAGAGAAAAAGACAAGAGGACGTTCATTCAGATTTGTTTATTCACACTGTTCAGTACCACATAAGTATACGCTATTATCTCAGAAAGTCATTTGTTTGATCATTTTGATGACTGCCATACAACCTCACCACTAATATTTTCATATTAGGTTTGGTGAAAAATAGTGTTAATAAAGATTTGGGAATGTTTTACTTGCAGGAAGACTGTATTTTTCTTTTTCTTGCATTGCACGGCATATTTTAGAGTAAATGTGGCTATGAGTGAGTAGTGGTTCAAAACTAATATGGGTATGTGTTAAAGATTCGTTTATCCCTTCACGGTTCGTCAGTATTTTATGGATGGGACGGTTTGTGTGATGAGGTTCATATTGGACGATTGCTTTTCCGACACAGCTAGATTATGCTGCAACAGGACGGAAACTGTCGAAGCTAATGTATGTAAACACTGTTTTCCTGTAGCAAATGAAGAGTTGGGTAGAATGGTAAGTCTTTTTGGTTGTGTGTGTGTGTGTGTGTGTGTGTGTAGGTGGCGGATGTTGTGGTCCGCAGGTTTGTATGTTTATTGTTGGTGTTGAATCATGGATGTGAGTAATGCTAGTATTTGGGAATCATCCAATAAAGGTGGCACTGGAAGAACAAATGATAGAAAATAGAATGAATGCAGGCAAGAGGAATAAGTTGTTGTGGGAATCGTGATGAATGGGAAGTTTTGTTGTGTTCAGGTGTCCTCCTTGTAGAACTTTGGATGTCAGCGATTAGATTAAAAAATAAGAGATGCATGGATGATAACCTACGATATGTGTTAAGAATTGTAAGATAGGAATGGAAGATTAAGTAAGAAATGTTGGGTGAGGACGTCATTGGAAAGGCATTTTGTTTTAGAATATTTGATCACTGGAGTAGGTCTCACCTTCAGGGCATGGCGAAAGAGGGTCTGTGAAGGTGGTAAGGTAGTTTTACATGGAAGAGGACGAATGTTGGTGACTGACCCACTGTGTATTTCAGATGATGCCAAGAGAATGATCGTAGATGATACGCATTTGGATTTTTTTTTTTTTCTAGTGTTAGGAACTAGGTTAGGATGATGAGGAAGTAGGTCCCTCCTGGTGACCCAGTTAGTATGGCAAGTGGGTGGATGATTATGAAGCAGATTGTGGAAAGCAATATGTTCCTTTTTACTAATGTCAGTGGGACTGCAGCCCTCAGCGCTTGGTCCACCTCAGAGGTACAGATAATTAGATACATATTCTCTTTATTGGTATAATATTTTGTTCAGTATCATAATTCTGTTCATGAATATTCAGTTTTATTCTCCCTATGTAGTGTACAAATGGAAGATGTGTATGGGTTATGTTTACGTTGAATGTGAACAAGTCGTGAGCTAATGACAGTACACCGCTATGTTACTGTTGTGGTGAGCGGACCAGAGACTATGGACTTTCTAATGTCTGATCATGTATTAGTATGTTTCGTTATCAGTTTACTTGTATGGTTATTTTGGTATGTGTATTAGTGTGTTAATGGGATACAGGAAGGATTGTATGATGTTTCAAGCATATGTATTTTCCTTATATGGGTTTTTGTTCTTTTGTCAGTTAATTGTTACGGTTGTATGAATTGAATGAATATGTCATTTAGCGTAGGGGAATCCTAATGGTTAGGCCTCTCATATGTAAGTACCCAGTACCTTCCGTGCACGTTGGTGGGACATGTCAGTACAAGGAATATTCTACGAGGCGGAAATGGAGAGCTACAGGAGTGTAATTCATGTTGACCATTACTGTCTCCTTGTGGCAGGACACCGGTGGGTGTGACTCACTGTCTCCGGGGAGAAACTGGCCACAATGGGGGCAAGGATGCAGGCAGGCGGTGGCCAGACGGGGAAACGGATCTCTCTCCCCCCGCGGCCTGACCGGCCTAGCACTGCCAGGGGAGCCCACCCACCGCTCACACTTGGTCACCCATCTTACTTACGAAGTCCTGGATCCTTTAACCAGTTTGATAAGTGTAATCAGTCCTCCAACTTCATTGCCATTGTTTTTCGAACTGCGTAACTCACGATGACCAACTAACATAGGAAATAACTTCAACCGACGTGTCACTGGTCTCGAGGAGGCTTTTGGCTCGTGTGATTCGTAAGCTTTTTTGTTTTTTCAAGGAATTTGTGTTGATGTATTAGGTCTTACGTAGTGTGCTGGAGTAAAGATATTGTGGATGACTAACAGAGGATATACGAATGAAAGAGAACTAAATAAATAACATTATGAAGCATAAAGAGGCTTTCCTCTTTGAGATTTGAAGTTTATGTAATTTGCAAATATTTTCTCTCACTTAGAAGGCTTTAATACATGTTGCTGTCATGTCATCACCGTTATGTTGTTAATGTTAATTTCCATGAGTTCAGAACTAACTTCTTAAGTTACATCGTTGTTATGTGGTGACGGTAATTTCCTGTCAGGATCATTGCTTAGGCGTATCTGAGCTGCCTTTGCGTGTGGATACTGGAAACGGAGAAGTAGGATGATATGCCTGGAGATTGTCTCGTAATGCCAAAAGCCTGTTTGTAGTCCGTTATGGTGAAGGTCAAGAGATTGAGAGCATCCTCATAACCTGTTTCTGGGAAACGTTGAGTGTGTGATAGGTTAGGCTTCTCTAAAATCCAGTAGCTACATGAGCTTACGATATGCATTTGAATAGTTTAGATGATCTAAGTCTACTGTATAGATTGCCTCATTTTACTGTATTTGTTTCATAACCTTGCAACCTTAAAGAGAGAAAAAAAGTTATCTTACAGTTAGGTATTTCAGCCATGTTCAGATTTACTTCGGCCCAATTTTCTTTTTGTCTGACCGTCTGCTTAGTTGTAGCTACCAGTTTGTTCTGAATTTCAATCTGATGAACCTGATTATTTTTGTATTTGACCTCTATTTTCTGTAATGATTTAACGTTTAGGGTTTCCTGTGTATTCTCGGAGCTATTCGTCTTCCATCATAGTTTGCACCTCTTCATTTTCAGGATAATTATCCCCTATAGGGTGTTGTTTACCTTCCTCCAAGATGTAATTCCCTTTAAGATATAATTTCTTCCTTACCATGCTCTCCTCTCCAGGGTGTATTTTCCACCACATAGTTAAGTTTCCCCTCCTAGGGTGTAGGTACTCTCCTTTGGGTGTAATTTCCATCTTCAGAGGGCATTAGTCCTCTGCTTCACGGTTCATGTTCTCGAAGGGTGAGACTTTCATGCCAGAGTGAATAATTTCCTCGTGTTGACTGTCTAACGTTAAGATTTGTTCTGGATAGGTAATCAGTCATCGGATAAGTCGGAAGCACTCAGCCAAAGTGATTGAGTGTAGTTGGTTCATGAAATATAGATCTTATTCTACACCAGTGTTCACGAAATTTAACAAAAAGCAATGTTTCTTGGTATTAGTAAGGCTTGTTACAGTAGACTTTAGTTTTCAGTTAGCTCAATGATGTGATAAGGTCGTTTTGAAATTACGGGAACTGCAGTAAGCCATGTAGCACTGCAGGAAATTGATAATCAGAGCATCGCTAGTAGTTTTTTTTTTTTTCGCAAGAGTTGCTTAGCTTCTCCAGGGTATAATACTCATCCTTACGATATAGTTTTCTTTCCGAGGAGTTAGTTAACCTTTTAATGATGTAGTTTTAATTTCCAGGTTGTAGTTTTCTTCCCAGTTATGGTAATCTCGGAGTACGCTGTTCCTTGTCAGCGTGTAGTGTCACACTCCATCCAATTGTTTCTGATCCTTGAGTGTAATCTCTTCATGTGTTTTTTTTTTTTCCTAATTATAGTTTACTGTCTCTTGCTAAAGTATAGTTTCTTCCTCTTGTGTAGTTTCCTTCAGCTGAGTGTAAGTTCCATTCCCAGAGTAGTGTTTCCCTTATTTGAGTCACTTTTTTCTCTTTTTCAAGTTGTAAGGATGTAATTTCCCTCCAAGCGTATAATCTACCTTCATTTTATATCATTCTCCACCTTAGTGTGCACATTTATCCCCAATGTTATTTTCCCACCCCTAGTGTTTACTTCCTAATTTGCGGTCTCATCCCTTGGAGTATACTCTCCCTCCCAAGGTTGTAACCATTTACTCCGCTGGATGCACTCTTCCTTCCGGAAGTTGTAATTGCCACTTTAGGATACTGAGGGATTTCTTCCGTATTAGTTTACCTCGATTGTGGATTTACTTCCGTGTCTTGAAGCACGAAAATGTAATCATACCTTTACGACCACCGGACTATCACACCTCCCCTGTTAGTCTTGTTAGTTCGACCGTATGTCACACTCTTCATTGGAACCAGGAGGGAGGGATTTTGACCAGCTTTTATGGAGTTCTTCCTCATGTAAGAAAGAGGAGTCCTCATGTAAAAAAGAGGAGTCAGGCTACTGAACGATAGAGTGCTCCGTGGCTCACGAGTGGGAAGGTCTACATTATTCAGGCGCGAAATTTTCCTTGAAATATTCTTAGTTTATTCATGGAGTTCGTTTGGGTATATTCATGTAATCGAGTATTGTTAAATGGTAGTGTTTTTTTTTATCCATATTGTTATTAGTTATTAGTAATATTAGTACGAGTTGCATGTTGCCGGAATACGTTTTGACCAGGTAAGTGTCGATTTCGCATTCGTTTGTGTGCATAGTTGTTGATCCTGATGCATTCTGAAAGTTTAGCTTAGGTGACACCAGTGTAAACTTCTCATGCAGAAAGTCTCTTTCTTAGAAGCAGATCCACTGTGTGTTTTTACTTGGTGAAGACTGGGAGTCTGGGAAGATAATCGGTAATCGATAAGTAGTACTCATGTCGCTCAGGTATGCAGGAACCTCTGCTTAGGAAGGTTGGGGTGCGCAAACTCGTGTACTCCTCGTTCCCTCAGTTACAGCACCTGAACGAACAAAGTTAAGCTTAAAAATGAGAACTTAAAACCTTTGCTGATGCGTATTGCATAATGTTACAGTTAGCTGATCATGATGTGGACGGTGGTCGCTCTCTGAATGGGCAGTTACCTCAGCCCACTGAAAGCTTTGGTGAGTTTTTGCCGTCAGCATCTCCGTTTTCTTTTCCTTTTATCCCTTGCCATAGTTATGTAATGTCAAAAGAATCATATCAGACCCATGAAGGAGACGCTCCCATGGCAAAGAAATAATATAAAACCCTTGAAGGAGGGGCTCCCAGGGTGTTTGTGACGCGTCACATCCACTCAAGACGGCAGCTGATATGGTACGCCTTCCCTCACACTCGTGTTAATCGCTTAAAATTATGGTTTATTATCGGAACAGATCATGATTAATAACATAATTCATTTATAGATAAAAGGTAAAATCCCTTGCTTATGATATCGACTGATGTTCGTATAAGAGCATCCCTACACACAAGTGTTAGCCGACCGAGGCTTGTCTTGCTCCACCCTCGACAAGATGGAACTTCCACTGAGAGTCATATGAAGGGATAATGCGTGTTGATGACTGCACCGACAGAATCTTATATTTATAGGGTACTAAATACTTATACACGTTTGAATATATATATATATATATATATATATATATATATATATATATATATATATATATATATATATATATATATATATATATATAGATAGATAGATAGATAGATAGATAGACATGAAGTGATAGTGAGACATAGATATGTAGAGAAAAATTAGGAGGGGAAAAAAGGCTTGTGAGTGAGAGTGACGGCGTGTTTGCGTGTTGACAGGGGATGGCTAGTGTGGTCACCATGGCAACCAGCCAGGTAGCGTGGCCCCCCTGCCAGGTGTCCGGTGGGGCAGCCACACGGGGAGAGAAACTGGTTCGGGGAGTAAGGAACTGCGTTCCGTTGTTCCCTTCTGTTGCTGCTGCCATTGCTGCTGTTTGCTGCTGTTCCTCCTGCTCTTGTTGGTTTAGCCTCAGAAGACATACGCGCAACGCTAATATGGGACTTTGATAACGGATTTATTCATTTACCAAAAAACATAAATTCAAATAACCTCCCTTTGTTGTCACTGTGCTTGAGTTATAGCCTTTTATCTCAAATCTTGGAATTGTTCAATTTTTTTGTCATAAATTTGAAAGAAAAGAGATATGATAAACTAAATGAAAGAGAAAGTGTTTTGGCTAAAATTTGTTATTTTGATAGATGATAGAGGCAACCGTGAGCGGAAGTGGGAAGGCAGGTGTGGATGTGGTGGGTTAGTTACAGCTGCTGAGTGAAGCCCCTCCCTGCTTTAGTCCCCTTCCTTCTCAGCTCTCTGGAGATCGTGGTTCACGTACAACTATACTAGAGTAACTATGGTACGTTAGGGAGTGTAACGCGTAATGTTACCCCCTCACGGCGTAGTAGAGGTTGTGTTGCGCTAATCCCATGAGTAAGATGATTTTGATCTTTGTACTCAAGTGTTAAGTCATCATACTTAAGGAGTTAAATCGTCGTACTTAAACTATTAAGTTGTCGTGCCTAAGGGTCTTCCTTCTCCATGGGTTAAAAATCTTTGTTTCTCTTTTATTTACGCAATATAGTGTAGTAAAAAAGTTATAATGGGGTAGATTTCAGGACTAACATGTAATGGTTGTGGTGAACACTGATAGAGCTGTATGATGGGTGTGGCGAACAAGGGCATAAGGCGATACTGAGTGTAAGAATTTCCTAGAAGCGGCCGTCGGCACAGTGAGCGGCTACCCCACATGTGCTGGGGTATTTGGTTGGTGTGGTGGAGGCTGGCGCAGCTGGGCGAGGGCGGGAGTGTGGCTTTGTGTATCGAGTGCTGCTGTGTCGCTATCTTCCTCGACGTATGCCACCCCCAAGGCAGGGATATGGGAGGCGATTGCATGTTTGGATACACCTTATCTCAGCATAGACTAAGTTCAGCTGGATTATTACCTTTTTATGGCTAAGTCTGTTATATGTACACCCTTTTAAGCACGGCATCTCAAAGGTCATGTTATAGATCAAGGTCATGGTGGCGTTTAAGACTGGATGGCAGTGGTAAACACCGTACATTAGTATAATTTGAATAAACCTCAGTCGCGAAGTCTGGTTCTTATCTTTCTGTTTGTTGTTATAATGTTCTTATTTATCATCACATTTTTCCCCTTTTCTTTCCACGCGATAATCATTATCAACTGGTTACTCATATTTAACGTCATAAATGATTAATTCATTAAACGTACAGATTATCAGGATTTCATGCTATATTCCTCAACTCCATATTTGAGTTTCGTTTTGCATTATTTCTTGTTTCTTTATCACAGAGTTGCTTTCCGTTGCCAATTATTTCCTTACTTTTTCAGAGAGTGATTCAATTATTGATTTTATAGCTGATTTTGCAAAATCATGGACATTAGTACATACGAGAAGAATTGTTCAATAGATATTTCAGCCACCTGTAAGCATGACGGAACGAAACTTTGAGCTCGCCGTTTCGGCCGTTGAGCTTCTTCAAGCATAATTATCCTGGCATGTGATCTCTTTCATAAGGGTCAGGTCAAAGACCAAGTTGCACTGTCGTGCTTATGAAGTAGTCGGCTTGACTCATGGGATTGTTTTTGGTCATTTTACTCTTACTTTTCCGACGCATCATAGAGACAGGCACACTTAAGATGTTGATATGGGTCAGTGTGCCCTGAGGTGTTATAGTTTTGAACTTATTTTGCTGATACTGGCTCCACTTCACTCCTGTAGGGTGATTGTATATTCTCATCAGCGGTGTCTTGAGAAGGAAGTTCCTCCCTAACTATCGTCAGACTAACCTTAAGACCGCACACAATCAGCAGCACTACCGTCATCACGTACATCCGGTGGGATATACTGTTAGCTGACCCGATCAGGGAGGGAAATTACCTGCCTCAGGCGAGACGGGATTCCCTTAGAATAAGAGAGGGAGAGAGAATGTTGTGGACATGTAGATAAATCATAGAATACGGGGTGGTTGAAAGTAGGCCAAACTAAACGAAAAACCACCTCATTGTTGTCCGGAAAATGTGTTAGGCATAGTCTCCGTTTAGTGTAACTAACACGAGAACTTAAATGGGTTCTGCTGTTTATTGCAAAATGAATGCTTGAGTGTTGACAACTAAACCTGTTGGTGTTAAAAGTGTTAAACATGAGAAGCGGAAAGGCAAGGTGTGTGGTGACGCTGGCTCCGGCTGCACGGGACAGGAAATACTGGCGATGGGGGGAGGGACAGGAGGTTGTGGGGGAGGGGTGCAAGAAGTGGGAAGGAAGAGGTGAGCGGGAAGGTGGGAGGGAAGGTGTGACAAGGAAGAGAGAGGCAGGGAAGGTGACAGTTGGACGTACAGTGTATAGTGAAATCTTAAGGGAGAGTTGATTAACTTTGGTAAACGTGAGGAAAGTTTCGGAGTGGGTTAGAAATCTTAACATAGTTGACATGAATAATAATGGACTGGAGGATGCTGGGAAGAGAAGTAGGAGCGGTGAGGAAGGGAGGGGCAAGTTACGTCACTGGCCAGAGGGATGACCAGGAGGGCGGGAGAGGCAAGCTCTCTAGAGGGTGGGATGACATAAAGGAGAATAAGAGAGAGAAGGCATTGTAGGAGGAAGGAGGGAGGGGAGATGGGAGGAAGAAACTTAAGGGAAATAAGAATGGTTATAATATTAATGTATCAAACGGGTAGATAGAGCGGTGAAAGGATTAGGAAATCACAAAAAAGATTGATGACGAATAAGTGAATGTGAACAATATGATATTGCATGCGAGAACATCCTGGGAAGACCTGCAAGAGTGAACCACAAGTTGACCGGAGGTAAGAAACTGGAGAAGGTTGGGTTGAGGTGTGGGAGCTGGCGGCGGAGGGGAACTGGTTGTTATGTCCAGCGTCGGTACACACTCCCTGGCGGTTTCTTTGTCTTCTGACACACGCAGCCGGTTGGCAAGTGTCCTGGGTTGGGAAGTGTTTATTTATGATCATAGTAGCATTAGCACGTTAGAAAAAATGACATATATGACCGACGATGTTTATAATACAAGATCTTGACTTGGTCGTTTTCCTTAAGTGACTATGTTTGACATGGAACCCCCATGCGAGCAATGCATATTTAGACTGAATCACTGATAATAGCTAAGATTAACTTAATGTGGCCAGGAACTGTCCAAAAAACAGCACGTGAGCAAAATATTTAACTCGAAACAGCATTATGAAGTAGGTCCGGTAAGTCAGGCAGCTCCTGGGGTCACATATAGTGCAGCACTTCCTTTCACCTGCGTATCATATTATTACTCCGGTGGTTCGTGGTGGTCACCAGACCACTCACCACGTAGGGTGTACGTATCAAGCCTACTTGAGCATGGACCAACTGACGTCCTGCCTCAGTTCATTGTTACTGTTCGCATAGATGTGCTTTTTTTTTTTTTTTTCTCCCATTTTTGCATACAAGTGTTATTTTTTTTTGCAGATATATTAGTTATAATTCAGTAAGGGACCTGATGATTTTGATGTTCGTGGTTGAGCAATAGAATTTTCTATTTCCCGTATACTTGGGAAGCAAACCTTTCAGAAAAGTTCAGTGTTGGAAGGTTTATCTTTTGTTTAGTTTTTTCTTTTTTTTTTAGCGAAATACGCTGTAATTACAGTGATTTTACCCGACTTGCTATAATGTTACTGGCCGCAGAACTGATGCCGTTGTGTAAAAAAAAAAAAAAAAAAGAAAAGGAAAACCGCCCACTGTGAAGATTACATGCAGGAACACGATCATCATTTTCGTGATTCAACCAATTCGCCAGTAGTGGCTGCCACTTTTGGTGAAGAATTTTGTGGAGATGAATACATTTGTTCATCATAGACTAAATATGGTCCTGTACAGACCCTGCAAGGATCTGAGATTTATTATTTTTTTGGATATCCAGTTAGATGACTATTTCTGTTTACTTAAAATGAATTGTGAAATGAATACATTTAGATTCATTTTGCAAAGTAATCCAGAAAAAAAATTAATTACGGAAGAGGTATTTGATTTAAAACTAGTACCAGTTACATAGTCGCTTAATGATGGAGATACCAGCCTGTCTTTGATGTTACATCACTTTGAACACGACGAAGAGTTGATCTTACTTTTTAAGTCTAATCGAATGCAGAATATAGAATGAATAAAAGAAAAATGTAAGTGAATGTTAACAAATATTACCGTTGCAACATTGACATTACGAAATAGTTTACCTAAAAATAGTCGCATATATTTAGTGAGATACTTAGGCAACATCATCACTCGGTCAGTCTAATTACACATACAGAAGTCGGTTAGTTAGACTGATTACACATAACAGATAAATGCGTAAGTTGACCATGCATCTTAAAAGTGAATGACATTAAATCGTTTATTCCAGAATTAGAATAAATTTATGATGGAAAGGCGGGGATGGGGAGGATGGATTTCATGTAGCGCTTGCTTAAATGAAGGAAGCTAAAGATAATGCAGTACAGTATATAGTACAAGTAATGAATTATGAAATAACAGTAGGTTATGCTAGAGAAATAGATATTTGATTTATGACATAAACGTAAGTTATATGAAAGAAATGAGATAATGAATTTCGTTCGTTTGCCTGCACTGTTGCTTAGGATAATTTTGTAAATCGGGTTGGGGGAGTAGACACCATGTTAACTTTTGGTCATATACTGTTTTCTTTATGGACTTTAAATTTTGCATTGGTTAATGTATTTTCAATAACTTTTTTTCAAGATTTTCTAATTACTATTTAGTTGGGGCCTTCAGGGGCTTCAGTGTGGGCGCTAGTGGCTCTCGACTACCGCAGAAGTGACCAGAGTTGCACTTCAGTCTCAAGTTATTTAAGAGTGGAGGGAGTTAGAGCAGTGAAGTACCACCAGTGTTCTGCTATCGTCATAAAGTTTAGTCATCATTCTTCGTCTCCCGAAGCTGACACCCTGAACAACTTGTCACATCACAGCAATTGATATAACTAATACGCACTATAGAAAACACGAGTTTTAACTTGCAACCACAAGCATTGTCATGGCAATTGTTTCCACATTCTAAAGTATGTTAGAGCTTATTGATTGTACTCCGTCGGGATAAATGCTTCATGACAGTAAAAATCATTTACAAATTATGGAGACCTTTACGTAATTAACATGAGTGTGGATGAGTGCGTACGGTAACTGCCAGAGTGAATTCCCCAGGTGAGGATATCAGCCGATTAATTCTTCATGGGTTGCCAAGGGTAACCCAGGACTTCAGCCGAAATTGCTCCATTGTTAAGGGCCGTCACAGACCTGTATGATTCGTTACATTGGAAACAATGTAAATGGATGGTACGGTTTGAATACTTACAGAACTATCATACTGCTAAATACTAGGGTATCGAATTTCCATAGGTAGCCGATATTTGCAAAACATATTTGTTCTGGTTGCTGTCTAGTGAAGACAGGTATGGTTCCCCTTTGTTTGTTATTCTGGGTATTAGGCCTACGTCGTCTAAGATAGTCTGAACACGAACGGGTTAGGGGAAGAGGGCCTTGACCCTCAACATTAACTCATTACTGCCTTCAGAACTTTTGTAATTAAGCTTCATATTTAAGAGGTTTGTAAAATTGCTCTGTGAACACAGGAAATTTAGCTTAAGGCTATGAAATTAATGGATTATGACGTGAAATATCCACTCTACGGACATGAATACTCTGATTTACATTATTTGATTCACTGATACAGTCATGAGGTTGCCATTAAGCCATGTACAGTTTTTATTTCATGCCACAGGTGTGTGATATTTTGGCTTTTTATAGGGTCTGTGATAAGTTATGGGGTCTTTTCTCAACTTTGGATGCGGGGTTCTTTAGTGCAGTGTGTGGGGAGGTTAAGGTGAAGTCTGGGATGTATAATAAAATCAGCTCTTAAGAAAATACTGGAAAAGTGGGTGTGCGGATTTAGAGCACCGACTATTCTGTCATACAAACTGTGTAACCGGATCGGAAGATAAGACTGGCTCGTATTACTCGACACTCTCTGTGGATGCCTAGGAAGGATTCGACTAGCTACAGGCGCCCATTCATCGTATATCCCTCCACGTACAGAACATGATACAGCAGAAGAATTTGCGTTACAAAATACGGTGCAAATCAATACGGAGTACATACATGGTACAGGAAAAGAATCTGGCGACAAAATATGATGCTGGAGAAGAATCTCATCATAGAATCTTTTCAAAACATGATACAGTCCCAAGCGCTTAGTAATCGCTCTCGCATGCGGGCTAATAACCCTTTGTGCCGCGTAACAGTGTCACTGAAGAAAATAGAACTCAAGCATGGCAGCATTTTCTTCTCTTATATGTATCAAGCACTGCTAATTCCGTCAAGCAACATAATCACCAGTGGTCTAACCAAACCTTACATTTTCTTTGCCATAATAGCTGCGTTGGTCGAACAGCTGGCGGTCGGCAGTGGCGTATTTCCTCTAGTTAAGCTTGGTACTTTAAATTCACAATATTTACACGATGGTTCATTCATATTTAATGGGATTACTTTAAGTGTTTCATAGCGCGGGTTGGTCACGGCTTGCAGATTGAACTGGTTTTATGGTTTCCAGATACCTTATAAATGATAATGCAAGTCTTCTTGCTTTTGTAGTTGCAGTAATAGAGCCGGATTAGACCTTGAGCAGCTGACGATGAAACGACTTTACATACCAGAATCCTCGTAAGACAGCCTTGAGAGCTCGGCATTACTTGCAAGTGCTGCAATTAAAAAAAAAGATCAGCCTTGAGATTCAGAGGGATGTTATTTGCAAAAAGTTCTTGGTTGAACTAAAAAAAAAAAAAAAAAATGTTTCTAGTATTATTAGTCATAGATTACTGGAAAGTTGAAGGCAATTGCATCCTGAAAGAATATTTTTAGGGACATGAAAAGCATTTGTTATGGGAAAAAAAAGGCGTTGATATACCTTCAAGGTCAACAAGAAAGCTAAAAGGATAAGTGATTAGTGTGCAAGGGCGTGTTGTGGGTGGAGGCCAGCGCTCACCTAGGCTTGACGGGCGCCACCGTGAAGCGTAACTAACTTGAAACTACTACGTTCGCTTTCCTGTTAGGATTTTCCATTGTTTTAAGACTACTACGTTTGCTTTCCTGTCAGGTTTTTCCTTTGGTTGATACTTATCTTTATTCTTTGGGTGCACAACTTAGCCATTATATTGGTTTGCTGTGTTTCTTTGATTCAGTCGTGTCGGGATAATTCTTGATAGGTCCCATATGGGATATTGTGGAACCTTATTTATTGTGACCTTGAAAGGTCAGACGTAAGTTCAGTGGCTGTATCACTAAAGGATCAATTTTTATGCAACGCGGCTCTATTTACGTACATGTTGAACTTGGTAGAAGCTCCTTCTCGTTGCATTTCGCCACGTACTGTGAGTGTTCCTTTAATTTTCAAACATTCTAAATGCGGAAGTCGTCAGAAATCTTAAACCAACCACCGCACACAATCATAACTAGCGATTCGCACGATTTTTGTAGGGGTTAGGATGGTGGAGGAGGGGGGAATGAATACGACTTCTGGTGCGTTATTATTATTATTATTATTATTATTATTATTATTATTATTATTATTATTATTATTATTATCATTATTATTATTATTTATCCCTGGTGATAGGGGATTAAGAATACTTCCCACGTATTCCTTGCGTGTCGTAGAAGGCGACTAAAAGGGGAGGGAGCGGGGGGCTGGAAATCATCCCCTCTCGTTTTTTTTTTTTTTTTTTTTAAATTTTCCAAAAGAAGGAACAGAGGGGGCCAGGTGAGGATATTCCAAAAAAGGCCCAGTCCTCTGTTCTTAGCGCTACCTCGCTAACGCGGGAAATGGCGAATAGTTTAAAAAAAATTATTATTATTATTATTATTATTATTATTATTATTATTATTATTATTATTATCATTATTATTATTATTGTTATTATTATTATTATTATTATTATTATTATTATTATTATTATTATTATTATCATTATTATTATAATTATTACTATTATAATTATTTTGGAGAGAAGGGAAAGTATGCGGTCTGTTGTGGATGAAAGGGCTTGGGAAGTGAGTCAGTTGTTGTTCGCTGATGATACAGCGTTGGTAGCTGATTCGGATGAGAAACTACAGAAGTTGGTGACAGTTTCGTAAAGTGTGCGAAAGAAGAAAGCTGAGAATAAATGTGAATAAGAGTAAGGTTATTAGGTTCAGCAGGGTTAAGGGACAAGATAATTGGGAGGTAAGTTTGAATGGAGAAAATCTGGAGGAAGTGAAGTGTTTTAGATATCTGGGAGTGGATTTAGCAGCAGATGGAACCATGGAAGCGGAAGTGTCACAGGGTGGGGGAGTGGGCAAAGCTTCTGGGAGCGTTGAAGAATGTGTGGAAGACGAGAACGTTATCTCGGAGAGCAAAAATGGGTATGTTTGAAGGAATAGTGGTTCCAACAATGTTATATGGTTGCGAGGCATGGGCTATAGATAGGGTTGTGAGGAGGAGGGTGGATGTGTTGGAAATGAAATGTTTGAGGACAATATGTGTGAGGTGGTTTGATCGAGTAAGTAATGAAAAGGTAAGATAGATGTGTGGAAATAAAAAAGAGTGTGGTTGAGAGAGCAGAGGAGGGTGTGTTGAAATGGTTTGGTCACATGGAGAGAATGAGTGAGGAAAGATTGACAAAGAGGATATATGTGTCAGAGGTAGAGGGAAAGAGGAGAAGCGGGAGACCAAATTGGAGGTGGAAGGATGGAGTGAAAAATATTTTGAGCGATCGGGGCCTGAAAATACAGGAGGGTGAAAGGTGTGCAAGATTAGAGTGAATTGGAACGATGTGGTATACCATGGTGGACGTGCTGTCAGTGGATTGAACCAGGGCCTGTGAAGCGTCTGGGGTAGACCATGGAAAGTTTTGTGGGGCCTGGACATGACAGCTAGAGACGGAGTGTGAATGAATGTGGCTTTTTTGTCTTTTCCTAACGCTGTCTCGCTGGGTGGGGGGATATTATTTCATGTGTGGCGACGGGAATGGATGAAGGCAGCAAGTATGACTATGTACATGTGAATATATGTATATGTCTGTGTATGTATATGTATGTATACGTTGAAATGTTTAGGTATGTATATATGTGTGTATGCGTTTATGTATATACATGTGTATGTTGGTCGGTTGGGCCATTCTTTCGTCTGTTTCCTTGCCCTACCTCGCTAACGCGGGAGACGGTGATTAATTATAATAAAAACTTATTATCATTGTTGTTATTATTATCATTACATGAACAGTTTGGTTATCCAAAGGACCTCGCCTTTCTCAATCGACATGCATTTTGGAATACTTGCCCGATTCTTTTGAATATTTAGTCTCGTTTGAAATTTAGCTTTTGTAATAGTTCATTCTATTTGACATTTTTTATTTTTTTTTATTATACTTTGTCGCTGTCTCCCGCGTTTGCGAGGTAGCGCAAGGAAACAGACGAAAGAAATGGCCCAACCCCCCCCCCCCCCCATACACATGTATATACATACGTCCACACACGCAAATATACATACCTACACAGCTTTCCATGGTTTACCCCAGACGCTTCAATGCCTTGATTCAATCCACTGACAGCACGTCAACCCCGGTATACCACATCGCTCCAATTCACTCTATTCCTTGCCCTCCTTTCACCCTCCTGCATGTTCAGGCCCCGATCACACAAAATCTTTTTCACTCCATCTTTCCACCTCCAATTTGGTCTCCCTCTTCTCCTCGTTCCCTCCACCTCCGACACATATATCCTCTTGGTCATTCTTTCCTCACTCATTCTCTCCATGTGCCCAAACCACTTCAAAACACCCTCTTCTGCTCTCTCAACCACGCTCTTTTTATTTCCACACATCTCTCTTACCCTTACGTTACTCACTCGATCAAACCACCTCACACCACACATTGTCCTCAAACATCTCATTTCCAGCACATCCATCCTCCTGCGCACAACTCTATCCATAGCCCACGCCTCGCAACCATACAACATTGTTGGAACCACTATTCCTTCAAACATACCCATTTTTGCTTTCCGAGATATTGTTCTCGACTTCCACACATTCTTCAAGGCCCCCAGAATTTCCGCCCCCCTCCCCCACCCTATGATCCACTTCCGCTTCCATGGTTCCATCCGCTGCCAGATCCACTCCCAGATATCTAAAACACTTCACTTCCTCCAGTTTTTCTCCATTCAAACTCACCTCCCAATTGACTTGACCCTCAACCCTACTGTACCTAATAACCTTGCTCTTATTCACATTTACTCTTAACTTTCTTCTTCCTCACGCTTTACCAAACTCAGTCACCAGCTTCTGCAGTTTCTCACATGAATCAGCCACCAGCGCTGTATCATCAGCGAACAACAACTGACTCACTTCCCAAGCTCTCTCATCCCCAACAGACTTCATACTTGCCCCTCTTTCCAAAACTCTTGCATTTACCTCCCTAACAACCCCATCCATAAACAAATTAAACAACCATGGAGACATCACACACCCCTGCCGCAAACCTACATTCACTGAGAACCAATCACTTTCCTCTCTTCCTACACGTACACATGCCTTACATCCTCGATAAAAACTTTTCACTGCTTCTAACAACTTTCCTCCCTCACCATATATTCTTAATACCTTCCACAGAGCATCTCTATCAACTCTATCATATGCCTTCTCCAGATCCATAAATGCTACATACAAATCCATTTGCTTTTCTAAGTATTTCTCACATACATTCTTCAAAGCAAACACCTGATCCACACATCCTTTACCACTTCTGAAACCACACTGCTCTTCCCCAATCTGATGCTCTGTACATGCCTTCACCCTCTCAATCAATACCCTCCCATATAATTTACCAGGAATACTCAACAAACTTATACCTCTGTAATTTGAGCACTCACTCTTATCCCCTTTGCCTTTGTACAATGGCACTATGCACGCATTCCACCAATCCTCAGGCACCTCACCATGAGTCATACATACATTAAATAACCTTACCAACCAGTCAACAATACAGTCACCCCCTTTTTTAATAGATTCCACTGCAATACCATCCAAACCTGCTGCCTTGCCGGCTTTCATCTTCCGCAAAGCTTTCACTACCTCTTCTCTGTTTACCAAATCATTTTCCCTAACCCTCTCACTTTGCACACCACCTCGACCAAAACACCCTATATCTGCCACTCTATCATCAAACACATTCAACAAACCTTCAAAATACTCACTCCATCTCCTTCTCACATCACCACTACTTGTTATCACCTCCCCATTTGCGCCCTTCACTGAAGTTCCCATTTGCTCCCTTGTCTTACGCACTTTATTTACCTCCTTCCAGAACATCTTTTTATTCTCCCTAAAATTTAATGATACTCTCTCACCCCAACTCTCATTTGCCCTTTTTTTCACCTCTTGCACCTTTCTCTTGACCTCCTGTCTCTTTCTTTTATACATCTCCCACTCAATTGCATTTTTTCCCTGCAAAAATCGTCCAAATGCCTCTCTTCTCTTTCACTAATACTCTTACTTCTTCATCCCACCACTCACTACCCTTTCTAATCAACCCACCTCCCACTCTTCTCATGCCACAAGCATCTTTTGCGCAATCCATCACTGATTCCCTAAATACATCCCACTCCTCCCCCACTCCCCTTACTTCCATTGACATTATTATTTGAAATTATTTTAGATTCTTACGGCTTAGTTAACTTAGAAAAAGATATTTTCTCCAATTTTTTCAGATGTGAATCTATTTCTGTGTGTCTATATGTCATGTTATTATGAATTGCTGCTAACACACTAGTAAATATTCATACCTTATATCATGATCTTTTTCTTAATTGTTCATGTGATTACATTTTCTTATTCTTATTAGTGAGACACATTGAAAATTATTCTTTCTTTCACTTTCAAACTGACTTTAGACTTAAAGCTTTTGATTCTTAAGTTTTGCTGAGACTTTCAAAATTTTCATTTTACTTTCATATGATGCGGTTTCTCTGGCCTGAATCTCTTTCGCCATTGCCAGTGATATTGTTGTAATGGCCTCACGTGTCATGCTAGGTGGTGGTTGGTATTTCTCAGATTCTCATTTTATACGATTCATTCATGAAATCATTTTTCATAAGTTATCTCTTTTTTTCATGTACGTCAGAGTATATTTGATATCAGAAGATGAGAACAAAGTTCATTACTATTGTGCTTTGTTCTCATCTTCTGAAATCAAATAAACCTTGTTAAGGGAGGTTGGTGTGGGAGTTCTTGATACAAGTTCATGGTTTTATAAGAAGTCTAAATTAGTGTTCAGTAATGAGAGCTTTTAACGCTTTGTCTTCACATACAGCACTTGACTGTATACATGGACCTGATGTATCAGTGTGCAAGCATGCTGTAAGAATTTTGCATATTGACATCAAGCTTTTGGATGGTATGGAGCTGTTATAGAAACGTCACTGCAAATACACGAATTCCATACGCCCGCCATGTTTTAGATTGAGTTATACATGAACGTTATTAAATATTTATTTTTTTTTATCTTAAAATATATAACAGACATGGTTGTATGGCCTAAAAAAACTCGAACTCATTAAGACCAAGACACGAAGTGTATGGCAGGCGGATGATATGGGTGCGTCTGGAGTGTTGTGGGTGTGTGTCATGGGTGTGACTGGGACTTTGGGCAGATGTTGACGGTCTTGTGGCAGGAGCTTAGTTGGAATTTCAAGCGAACCAACCTACAGAGCTGGAATGTCAGAAATTCGTAATTACTTTCCCTTATCTTTTCTTTTTCCGATTCATAATTCTTTCTATGTTTCACTTAAGACCCGGCTTTGATTTGGACTTTAGTCCGTGACTGGAGTCTTCAACATAAGAAAATAGGTCATCAATCGTCTTTGGTGCAGCAGTACATTTTGTGTGGCTCTCGGTTTGTTGACCTATTGTGCTGTTATGTCTTTGTTTTCTCTGTGATTTGTAGTGATTGGATAACAGCTTTTTTATATACATATAAATAAACTTATCTAACTTCATAGTTTATTGAAGTAGTTCTATGTATCAAGAGAGTTGAGATATATAGTAGCCTCGAAATGGGTAATTATAGGTTGCGATATTTTTGATTTGATGTTTCTCCGACCACCGCATCGCAAATGTCGTTGAAATAGCTGAAAAAAAAAAGAAAAATCAGAAATGCACCACAGCATCCGATAAATCACTTCCTGGTTTCGTAACGTTCACGAGTTTTTAAGTGTTCTCAGATTACGCCAGTCTTGTGTTGGTGGCGGTGGTGTAGTGGGCATAAAATCACGTAAGGGTTTGGGGTCAGTGAGTTTATCATAAGGTACCTTTTAAAACTTTACTTTGTAGACCGTAGATAATTACTGGTATATAACGATTAGAAAATTTTTGGGTTAAAAGTGGTGGAGGCGAAGGCAGTGAGCTGTGTGGTGGTTGGGCGAGCCGGCGACGTGAGGGAAGGGTCAGTGAGATAGCGCTTGATCATGTGTAAGTGAGGCTTGCATAGCAATATTGTAATAGTTATTTGTATTCCAAGGTCTCCGCAGCCTACAAAAGATTATTATTTCCCATGGAAAGCAACTCACGGGAATTTCAAAACGTTTCACCGGATAGGTTGTCAGGAAAGTTATCAAAAAGTTGTAAACGCACCGGTACTAACATAATAAACATTGTGCCAGATGGAAAAATTTGCCGACTGAGACTCCATAAAGATGCATTTTTTGTATTATTTTTATAAAGATATCACATATCATCCTGTATTAATGCCAAGTGAAGTTGGGTGAAAGTATTGGTCATTGGCAGATACTGAGAGTCCCGATAGGTATGTTGCCAACAAAAACTTTATGGCATTTGTGGGTACGGCACTGTTCGGAAACTTTACTTTCCAATATTTCAAATAAGTTGAATTTATCGAAGTCAGGATATTATCTTACATCCCGTTAAGTAATACATATGTATGTACTATTTCTTGAAGTGATTACCAAATGAAGTGATACTAAAAAGGATGTACTTACACGTGTAGGGTGTAATAGAATATCAGTCACTCGGGTTCACTGGTAAGAAATTTTCCATGTTTAGTTTTCGTAACGTTATAAACCATTGTCGGTGCTGGCTGTCGCAGTCAGGTAAGGTGTATGAGGGGTATGATTTGTTTTATAAAAAGTAAGAGTGCATAGAATAGTACTAGTTCATTACCATGCTGAAATTACTTGTTATTCTTATTCGCTGTTTTAACTAACAATGCAGCACATCCATTTCCCATGCCATGTATGCTCATCAGTTGTAAAAAAAAAAAAAAAAAAAAAATGGATTTTGTAGGGAATATCTCGTAATGAAAGGTAGTGTTAAGTATCCATTTGAGTACAGTTCAGGGAGTATAGATTCCTTTGTTGCTAATGGTTTAGTGCTAGAACAGGTGCGTGCGGAAAAATATATGATTACAACATATTAGGCGAGAAAGAATACGACACTACGTATTCTGGGTTTAGTAGAAGGCAAGACTGGCTGGAGCAGGGACTGGAATTCCTTCCCTCCCGTATTATAATTAATATATTTTTTTTAAGACAGACAAGAAGACAAGGATTTTTTTTCTTATTTCTTTCCAAAGACGTAGGTGTCTGTTCCTAACGCTATCTTGGTGGGGACAGGAGAGACGAGCTGATATTAAAAAGAGAAAGAAAAAAACCTGTCAGCCTTAAAATCAGGGAGGCGGTTGTACAATGGTAAAACTTGTAATTTTTTTTTTAGGAAACCTGATTTCTGCCGTGGAATGCGGGACGTAAGGTGAGAATGCTGCAGCCGTCTTTTATTTTTTCTGAAAATGGCTTAGTCTTTTTTCACATTCCTTGAGTCTTGAATATCAAGGACACATGTAATGGAAGTATCAGGAAAATGAATCTGACTGTGAATTCAGTGATCATTTCGTATAAATACGATTACATCCTTAAGGAGCATTACCACTGAAGCGAAACCTAACCGACTTCTGTAAGCCAAGTTTGATTGTTAAGACATAACGAACTTCGCCCAGGCTAAACAAGTTATTGAGACAGTTGTGATCACCAAGGTTTGAGATATGAGACTGGTTTTTAAATAGAAGATTCTATACAAAATGATAATGGTACTGTTGTCTGAAAGTACACTTAGCACAGTAGTGTGGGTGGTTAATTGTTTGTGAGTAGCCTCAAAGCATCGTCATTCACCATTCTTTGGGTGTAAATAGGCAAGAGCCGCTTGAGCGTCTTTGTGGCTTTCGGTTCGTTTAGAATTTAGGTTGTTTAGACTGACGAAATTATTCGTTATTTCTTTACCACTAAAATTAAAAGAGTATTTATGTAGCTGCCTACTCTCAGAGGCGACAGTAATTTAATATAGTCTCAGGGATTGTGTTAGAATGGTAGGAGAAACATTAAAGAGATCAGTGGGACGACAGGTTTTCTTTAGGGGAGCGTTTCTTGCTGGGACATCTCGCGCGTGTAATGTCACACTTTTAGCATCACACCTCACCATCTGAAAATTCTGCGCCGCACTGGCGTCCATTTATTATACTGTACACTTGCTTCATTCGACAGTTCCACGTAGTACCCCATCCATATCTAGGACATGTCACGTCTGGGACACATTGCAATGGGGACAAAAAACGCTGGGGACACACTATTCTTCTTACATTTCATACCTGGGACATCCCCGCACCTGGGATGCTCTACATCACACCAACGGAGGTTGGCTCAAAATCCATTTGCACTGAAATTACACAACTATTTGTTGCCGTTCGTTTTTACCCCATTGTTTGATATGGTTTCTTATTCTTGTAGAATTTCATAAAAGCAGTGCCTGATAGCTGTGTTTTGATCAACATTTGTTAGCCGTGGATGAGAAATGTTCCCGAAATGAATTATCGCGAGTCGTCAGGTCTGGGTGTCGAGGTGTTCGGCCATACTGCATCATTACCCAGCCCAGTCCCTCGTCTGTTCAGTATATCGAGATATTTTCCAGCTGCGGTAGCGTAAAATACTGATGCACCATCTTGCTGCAGGATGCATCTTTAGCTAACGAATGTCGAGGACCTAAACACGGCCAACACGGACAGCCTTTATAAAATGCAGCCTTTAACGTGCATGAAAATGTCTGGGAGAATATATACACGGATCAAACAATGTACTGAGAACGACGGACTACATACATGTCATGTAATTTCAGTACAAGAGATTATGCGCCCACCCAGTACACCATAACTAGGACACGCTACACAGCCAGGACACATTACGCCACAGCCAAGACACACTTGCACTGGAACATACACAGTCAGGACATGCCGTATCTGGGCACACCATAATGGTAACAAAATACTCCTGTGCACACTTAGGACACATCACATTAACACTACAGTTGGGACACGCTACAACTGCAACACATTTGATATATCAACACCTGCGCCTCACCGGCTTCTGAATGGTGTGTTGCCATTGCAGTTCCAAAGGGACGTACCTCTTCGTCAGTGTTGAACTAAGATGAGCAAAACGCAGTAGCCTCACTAGCTGAAGCCCAACATTCGGGGGGGATTTAACCAGATGGAGGCGAAGTTACAGTCTCATGTAAGATACAAGACTGAATTGTGGAGGACGAGAGAGTAAGGAGGATGATATGGCGGGAAAGAAGTGAAAGAGCGAGGAATTGAGATGTATATATATATATATATATATATATATATATATATATATATGCAATTGAGTGGGAGAAGTATAAAAGAAAGAGACAGGAGGTCAAGAGAAAGGTGCAAGAGGTGAAAAAAAGGGCAAATGAGAGTTGGGGTGAGAGACTATCAGTAAATTTTAGGGAGAATAAAAAGATGTTCTGGAAGGAGGTAAATAGGGTGCGTAAGACAAGGGAGCAAATGGGAACTTCAGTGAAGGGCGTAAATGGGGAGGTGATAACAAGTAGCGGTGATGTGAGAAGGAGATGGAATGAGTATTTTGAAGGTTTGTTGAATGTGTCTGATGACAGAGTGGCAGATATAGGGTGTTTTGGTCGAGGTGGTGTGCAAAGTGAGAGGGTTAGGGAAAATGATTTGGTAAACAGAGAAGAGGTAGTAAAAGCTTTGCGGAAGATGAAAGCCGGCAAGGCAGCAGGTTTGGATGGTATTGCAGTGGAATTTATTAAAAAAGGGGGTGACTGTATTGTTGACTGGTTGGTAAGGTTATTTAATGTATGTATGACTCATGGTGAGGTGCCTGAGGATTGGCGGAATGCGTGCATAGTGCCATTGTACAAAGGCAAAGGGGATAAGAGTGAGTGCTCAAATTACAGAGGTATAAGTTTGTTGAGTATTCCTGGTAAATTATATGGGAGGGTATTGATTGAGAGGGTGAAGGCATATACAGAGCATCAGATTGGGGAAGAGCAGTGCGGTTTCAGAAGTGGTAGAGGATGTGTGGATCAGGTGTTTGCTTTGAAGAATGTATGTGAGAAATACTTAGAAAAGCAAATGGATTTGTATGTAGCATTTATGGATCTGGAGAAGGCATATGATAGAGTTGATAGAGATGCTCTGTGGAAGGTATTAAGAATATATGGTGTTGGAGGCAAGTTGTTAGAAGCAGTGAAAAGTTTTTATCGAGGATGTAAGGCATGTGTACGTGTAGGAAGAGAGGAAAGTGATTGGTTCTCAGTGAATGTAGGTTTGCGGCAGGGGTGTGTGATGTCTCCATGGTTGTTTAATTTGTTTATGGATGGGGTTGTAAGGGAGGTAAATGCAAGAGTCCTGGAAAGAGGGGCAAGTATGAAGTCTGTTGGGGATGAGAGAGCTTGGGAAGTGAGTCAGTTGTTGTTCGCTGATGATACAGCGCTGGTGGCTGATTCATGTGAGAAACTGCAGAAGCTGGTGACTGAGTTTGGTAAAGTGTGTGGAAGAAGAAAGTTGAGAGTAAATGTGAATAAGAGCAAGGTTATTAGGTACAGTAGGGGTGAGGGTCAAGTCAATTGGGAGGTGAGTTTGAATGGAGAAAAACTGGAGGAAGTGAAGTGTTTTAGATATCTGGGAGTGGATCTGTCAGCGGATGGAACCATGGAAGCGGAAGTGGATCATAGGGTGGGGGAGGGGGCGAAAATTTTGGGAGCCTTGAAAAATGTGTGGAAGTCGAGAACATTATCTCGGAAAGCAAAAATGGGTATGTTTGAGGGAATAGTGGTTCCAACAATGTTGTATGGTTGCGAGGCGTGGGCTATGGATAGAGATGTGCGCAGGAGGATGGATGTGCTGGAAATGAGATGTTTGAGGACAATGTGTGGTGTGAGGTGGTTTGATCGAGTAAGTAACGTAAGGGTAAGAGAGATGTGTGGAAATAAAAAGAGCGTGGTTGAAAGAGCAGAAGAGGGTGTTTTGAAATGGTTTGGGCACATGGAGAGAATGAGTGAGGAGAGATTGACCAAGAGGATATATGTGTCGGAGGTGGAGGGAACGAGGAGAAGAGGGAGACCAAATTGGAGGTGGAAAGATGGAGTGAAAAAGATTTTGTGTGATCGGGGCCTGAACATGCAGGAGGGTGAAAGGAGGGCAAGGAATAGAGTGAATTGGAGTCATGTGGTATACAGGGGTTGACGTGCTGTCAGTGGATTGAATCAGGGCATGTGAGGCGTCTGGGGTGAACCATGGAGAGCTGTGTGGGTATGTATATTTGCGTGTGTGGACGTGTGTATGTACATGTGTATGGGGGGGGGGGGGGGTTGGGCCATTTCTTTCGTCTGTCTCCTTGCGCTACCTCGCAAACGCGGGAGACAGCGACAAAGTATAAAAAAAAAAAAAAAAAAAAAAAAAAATATATATATATATATATATATATATATATATATATATATATATATATATATATATATATATATATATATATATATATATATATATATATATATAGAGAGAGAGAGAGAGAGAGAGAGAGAGAGAGAGAGAGAGAGAGAGTTTTTGTAATGGAGTGGGTACAAGGATAACATTATATAAGAGAGTTATGAATGGCAGTTACACAGTACCTTAGAGTCGAGGAGAGTAAAATGAAGTACGGGAGCTTTAGAAACCTGGCACCCATAAGGTCAGGTCTGCACTCGTAATGGTGGTAACTCATGCCTCATGGACTTCGTTGGTACTCATGGTTTCTCTGAAGTCTCGGGGAACCGGGTTTAGGAGGGGAGGGTAAGGAAGTGGGGGGAAGTGAATGCTGATATAACATCATTGAGTCAAAGGAGCTGTGAAGTCAGTGTTGGGTGTAGGAGATCCATCTGTCAAGAGGACGGTCTGGACGGAGAAATGAGGAAGGTTCCGTCACAGATGAGATTAGTTAACATTATGAGAGAGAGAGAGAGAGAGAGAGAGAGAGAGAGAGAGAGAGAGAGAGAGAGAGAGAGAGAGAGAGAGAGAGAGAGATGTGATTATGATAGCCCTTGTGTTGTAGGTCGAGATGACAGGCAGAACCTCTTGAGACGTGCCTGTGAGTGGACGGCGCGCCGCTCTGGATGGCTGGGGAGGACGAGTACCAGCAGATTTGAAGGTTGCTGTTAATGTTGTTGTCTGCCGTGTTGTTGTGCGGGTCTTTTTGTTTTCTACCTTTTTTTCATGTTTGTGATGTGTTTGTCTAATTAAAAAAATCGTTTTCACTTGATTTTTACCCTTCGATTATTACAGTTTTAGCTTGTTTCAACTTTTCACTTGCTTAATGATTTCGGCATTCTTGATTGTTCTTTTGTGAATCAAATTTCCCAGTGTTTTTAGTTTTCCGGTTGACGTTAGTGTTCATGACTATCCTCATCAGTTAGACATTTCCTTGTTTTACAGTTCCCAGTGGTTTCCAGTTTCTCTGATTACTCACGTCCTCCGCTTAGGGAGGTTAGGTGACAGGCCACGAGGACCTGGGAAACAAAATGGCATCTGGTCAGGTGTGAGGGAGTTGATCTGCCCTTGGCATTTCCTCGGCCTCGCCCACGCTGGCCACCAGTGGCGGTGGACGGAGCAGGACATCAAGGAAATAATAATGATAAAAGATAATATTGCATTCAAACGACGATGTCCAAATTCTCTGCGATATTTGGAGGAACATTGCCAGAGGTAGGACTTCGTCAGGAAGCCTAGGGTCGACCCCGACCCCATAAGTTCCGCTCCTCCCCACACTTGTAGGATAGTGAGGCGGCGTGGTGCCAGATTGTGGTTTGTATGAGGTATAGCGATATTCCTGAGGCGCCCTGATGAGGGATAAATGAAAGATTCAGTATAGGAGGATGTGTGATAGATTTATGGTAGTTATGCTGGAGTCGCGTGTTGATTTCGATGGTTTGAGTGATACGTTGAGGACGGTGTCGCACGGTGAGTCAGGTGAGTAAGTGGGGTGAGGACAACCATGCCGACGGCAGGTGGTGGTACTGGTGGTGCTCATTACCGTGTAAGGTGATTTGACCTCTCACCCCACACTCCTCACCCCGCACCTCTCACCTCACACTCCTCACCCGCACCTCCACCTCAGTCTCCTTACTCTGCAGTTCTCCCTAGCTCAACCTGCACTTTTCACCCCACACTCCTCACTCTGCTATCCTCCCGACCCCCTACACACGCACACAACCACACACACACTCCTTAACCTCCGTCACACTCCATAGCCCAGCACCTTTCAACCCACACTCTTTATCCCACACTCCTCAACACACACTCCCCACTCGTTCGTCACCCCTCGCCCAACACTCCTTACCCCGCACTCCTCTCACACTCCTCATCTCCGCACTCCTCACCCTTCTCCGCACTGTTCACCCCGTGCTTCTCACCACACACTTCTCACCACAGACTTTTCTCCCCGCACTCCACATTTCAGCCCGTGTGTGTGTTATCCAGTTGCCTGAGGTGGAACTTGGTTGACTGTGGAAGAAAACCCAGGTGTAAGGTAGAAGACAACATGTCATGGACACGGGTGTGAAAAGGACAGATTTTTGGGTCAGTGTGTGTGTGTGTGTGTGTGTGTGTGTGTGTGTGTGTGTGTGTGTGTGTGTGTGTATGTGTGTGTGTAATTACCTATTTGTACCGTGCGGTGAGGGAGTTCTGCGTTCGTAAGGGCCCATCTCTTGAAAATTTTCTGCTTTATTACGGCCTCTTAAACCTCTGTGCTTGTAGGTATGTTTGATTACTTAATCTTACCGTTCAGAGAGGGAATTCTACATTCGCGGGGCCCCATATCTTGAACTATCTCTTTAAACCTCTATGGTTATGTAATGACCAGTATGTAATGGCCTGTTTGTACTGCTCTGGGAAGGAGTTTTTCACGTGTGTGTGTGTGTGTGTGTGTGTGTGTGTGTGTGTGTGTGTGTGTGTGTGTTCTTACCGTCAAAATCGATTCTATTTCACTAATGTTCATAGATGAAACCCGAGGTTAACACTTGTTCCGTTGGTTCAGTTGTCTAATTGATCTTTTGTGTAAGAATAATATAAAGTTTCCTAACTAAATATATGGTTGATATGTACATTGTTAAGGATACATATGATTTACTGCAAGGTAAATTATTTTTTTTTTTTACTTATTCCCATATAAATTTTCATTCTTATTTACTTCACTTGATGTGAATGCTCATGAAAATATACGAGTGTTGACGTTACGTATTTTTAGATACTGCTACTACTACCACACTACTACTACTACTACTACTACTACTACTACTACTACTACTACTACTACTACTACTGCTACTACTACTACTACTACTACTACTACTACTACTACTAATACTAATACTACACTGCTACTACTACTACTACTACTACCACCAATACTTTCACTACTACTACTACTACTACTACCACTACTACTACTACTGATAATATAATAATAACGAAAATAATAATGATAATGATTTCGATGATATTGATAATAATAGTAATACATCCCATTCAAAATGATATTCTATGTTCCTTGCTGCCAGAAATGGATTTATAGTGAGGAATAAGAGGTATCATAATTGTCTTGAGTATGAGGGCACGGAGTGGGCTGCCTGGTGCACCGTCGGATGATACTGTGCACTCATTGGCTGGCTGTTGTGTGGCAGTGGACCAGTCACCTGCCTTCGAGCGACGAGCCGCGGCCGTCACGATCAGGTTACAGCATTAACATACTTCAGCAAGGACGGAATCTGAGATCCTCGTACTTCGGCCATGGCGAAACTTTCTCCCAGATATCATCTAAGACACAGGTGCTTCCCGTCATGATTGCACAGGTACTGGAAAGCAGATCATCTTAAGTCATATTTGCAAAAGGTTTTATGATATTTGTTAAAGTCTGCTCACGTGCACCTGTCTTGGAGTGTATAAACTCGTTCTGGAGTGATAATTTTTTTTTCCATTTTGAACTTCTCATGATCATACTTGGTGCCCCCATTTTACTGTAAAGGAGCCGAGAGGTCAGTGGCCTGAGGTGCAAAGGTGTTGGTTTGTCTTGGTTGTGGTAGTGCTGGTGGTAGGATGGTTGTGGTAGTGCTGGTGGTAGGATGGTTGTGGTAGTGCTGGTGGTAGGATGGTTGTGGTAGTGCAGGTGGTAGGATGGTTGTAGTAGTGCAGGTGGTAGGATGGTTGTGGTAGTGCAAGTTGTAGGATGGTTTTGGTAGTGTAGGTGGTATGTGGGTTGTGGAAATGCAGGTGCTACATGGGTTGTGGAAATGCAAATGCTACTTGGGTTGTGGTAGTGTAGGTGGTAGGAGTGCTATGATAATGTCAAAGTAGCTGGAAGATTGTGGTAGTGCAAGTAGTAGGACGGTTATGGTAGTGTAGGTAGTAGTAGAGGTGGTATGTGGGTTGTGGAAGTGCAGGTGGTACGTTGGTTTTGGTAGTGTAGGTGGTAGGATGACTGTGGTAGGACGAGTGGTAGAATGGTCATGGAAGTGAAGGAAGTAGGTTCGTTGGGGTAGTGCAGGTTGTAGGATGTTGTGGTAGTGCAGGTTATAGGATATTGTAGTGGTGCTGGTGGTAGGATGATCGTCATAGTGTAAGTGATAAGATGGCTGTGGTAGTGTAGGAGGTGGGATGGTCATGGTAATATACATAAGTGGGTTGTGGTACTGACGATAAGGTGGTGGTTGTAATAGTGGTGATGGTGGTGGACAAGCATTGGTGGGCGAGGACCAGTTCTGGTTGGCTCAAGAGTCACACACACACACACACACACACACACACACACACACACACACACACACACACACACACACACACACTGCGGGTCAAGGAACGCACACCAAGTGGTCCTCATCATCAGCAACCATATCACTGCTCGGAGCTCACATTAATGAATAAATCAGTCGTTTTTACCAGGTGCACCACCAGCCCCTGGTTTTTCTCCTGCGGCTCCTAATTTCATTGGGGACTTTTATGTTTGGAACTTGGTACTGTGTGGAGACACGGCATCCGAGCTATGTTAGGGGCTGGCATGATATACTCTCAAGTTTCATGTTGATCCCCGGGACCGTCCGTAACTCCTGAAGAGGCTGGCAGTTTAAGATGCATGTCGCTGAGGACTATGTCTTCCCTGATATAAGACTCTTCTCCCTTATTAGGCCTGCGGCCCCACGGTCGCCACACTCTTTCTGTCTATGGTGTCCTGAGCACACGATAGCCCAGGGTATGAGACCAGTCTTGTATTGGGTTACGCCAGATAAATGGCGAAGCTTCGTAGGAGGGCGCGGGAATCGTGGCAGATCTTGGAGGATGCAGATTGTGTCAGGTTGGGAGGGGATCCCTGAACTGGAGTGCGACGCGCCCTGCTGGGAAGGCCCCTGAACCTGCCTGTAGGTCGTCTGGCTCGCCCTCTAGTACAGGCAGCTAACACATCTATGTGAAGCACAGTCATGTAAGCATAAGTAGAAATGCTGTTAGATACAGCCATGCTGTACATCCGTATATCAAGCATGTACCTCAATCCTAAGGCACAGCTGTGCAGGATAGCCGTGTAGCATAGACATATAGAATACCCATGCTTCATAGCTAAGAAACCTAACCTCAAGTATAGTCATTTAGCACAGCTGTGCAGAGTATATCCTTAAAGCAAATCTGTAGAGTCAAACTTTAAAACACAACGTCATCTTTTCCTGGCTCCGACAGCATCTTCCATATGTATTTGAAAATTACCGCGACACAACAGGGCCCTCGACTCACATCATTATTGTTTCTATTTTGGAATATTCAGAAAATGAGATGGAATTTACTAAAGCACCGTGTTTGAACGTGATCATAGGGCTCACGCCAAAGACAGATTTCGAGCTCCGTCAGTTGTTATTATGGTACTGTAAAAGTCGCCTGCAGGTGATGTGCAGAGTCTTAAAAAGTAGAATGACATCCTGATCATCACCCCGCTCTTAAAGATCTGCTGTACCCTCAACTGTAAGGTAGACTAACTGGACAGATTAAAGAAAAATTGAGTTACAGAATCACAACAAACTCATGATGAAAGGTTCTGTATGTCGGAAAGTAACCTCCAGTAAATTTCCCCGAGACAAACAGGAGAATGTTATCTGTAGATTCCAGCACTCGTCACAGAAGGAAATTAGTCATGGGGGCGCCATGGAGTCCCATTCCAAGACCACTATTATTTTTCATATTAGGAAAGTTGTTAGCAAAAGTGGGATGTTACTTCATATTCTGACTCATGCTGCTGAAATTTTTTTCTTCCACTGGTGATCAAGTCCGAAGGCTTGAAGAGAAATCCAAAATGCATCGGTAAGGAACATGACTTTGGTGTTCGAGTATATTAAAAACGGATGTAGTAACCTCATTTCGTACAATAAGCTCATCATGGCAGTGTAGGTGTGACCGCTCCTTTGAATTGGTTTTGATACTCTGTAGACGCAGCGGTAAAAAATTTTGAGACATTATTCATGTAGGATCCTTATTGGGATCAGATATCATACCGTAGAAGCAATGACAGATATCCTCTGCTCTAAAGCACAGCTATTGTATAGCTACTGTTAAGCCGTATGGCGAGATATCTACGGTTTTCATAAAGTAATTGCATATGATGTCACCGAAGTTTAACAGTCAAGAAGATATCCTCAACATGACGTCTTTCTTTAAGACTTTTAGATTTATTTGGTTTCAAATGATTATGAGAATCTTAATCGAATACATTTAAGACCAACAACAGTTTAATTCATTCTGGTAACGTACTTTAAAGAATGAAGCACAACCACAGTGAAAGAAAACGTTAGTGTCATGGCATCTCGAGCCGGAGCTGTACATATCCTGGGGACTCATTTAGCATTCAGGTCAGACGTTATAGAACTCGTTGGTAAAGTGCCATCAGCTTTCTGACTGACTCATTAGGCAGCTTAAGAAAACATTTCGAGAAAGAACTGATGGAACAAGAGTGCTCATCGTTATATTGAGAGTGATGATGAAATGTGATGACTTGTCCGGACTCCCCTCCCTGGCCTGTGTGCATTAAAGTCAACCCAACAAAGGGAATTTTGTGATGTTTCCTCGCAAGACGGTTTTCATCTGTTCTGAATTAGCCAGTTTATGAGACGCTATTGCCTTGTTCATTTACCATTGTAATGACTGAGTATTAGCCTCTGCTTTCAGTATGACTGGCACTAACTCTAATGTTAGAAGTTCCTTTATCCACGGAAGAATACCTTCCATAATTTCCATTGTTGTCATCTGTAACTTTCCATCATAGTTATCTTTAAATCGTCCCTGTTCTAGTACAGACGTTTTGATATTTCTGAAACGTCTGTCACATCTTTACTGAAACCTGACCATTACTTATGGGATCACACGGTCGATATGAATTAGGATTTGTTTAATAACTGGTCATATGGAATGATTACGTGTGTGTTGCTTATGAATTTTTGACGTTAACACTTTAATGATATACTCCAAACAGCTCTCCTCTTTAGTCCTGAACGACGTGTGTATTATCGAGATAAAGCATCTACTTATATTTTATTTTACGCATCTTATATCATAAGAAAGTAATATGACAGAAGAACAATGAAGTGTCAGAAAATGGGCGACAAACTACGACGCAGCAGCAGCTCTGAGCACCTGAAAAGTGATTCTGGAGGCAATGTGAAGACCTTGTCTTGCGTGGTAAGCTTTGAAAACTTAAAAGCCTCGTTGATTTTAGGTGACCTTAAAGCACTGGAGAGTTTTATGTTTGGCGGGAGACGGGGGTAGAGTGTGTGGGTACAGGCTGTTGCTGTGCTGGGCTGGGCGGTGTGTGGGCGTGCGTGGGCGGCAGTGGAGCCGAGTCGGTGGGGCGTAGGCGGCGACCCCTGAGGTTGGGAGAAAAAAATAACCATGATGTTGGATGATTGCACCATTGTAGACCTCCATCTGTGGCAGGTGAAACACTGCGTTCAGCCAGAGTTACTGATGGCAGGGGAACAGTTTCTTTGTCCTTTTCTAAACTGGGATAACGTTTTAGGCTTCACCTTTCACTTCGCTAGTGATATTTTGATTCGTCATTGCCAGACTCAAAGGTTATATTGTGTAACTTTGGTCATGTTTGATGATGTGTGATTGCTGTCAGTGCGTTACGGGGAGAGAGTTTTACACGTGGTGCCCCGTCTGGTAACCTTGTTTACCTTGTTTATATGTGCCATGTCCTTCTTCCTGTGTATGCACACACACACACACACACACACACACACACACACACCCTAGTCTATGGCAGGTACCCATCTGACGTGTGTGTGTGTGTGTGTGTGTGTGTGTTTTTTTGGGGGCTGAGCAGGTGTCTCGTGTTGTATGGTCGGTGCTTGTTTCCGGGTTTATGTATATAGCAGGAAAGACCAACATTCTTCACCTTATTAAGCCTTCGCGGTGTGTTAAGTGGGTGAAGTATTCGTATGTACATGTGAACGTATGTTGTGTTTGTGGCATTACCTATATTTGCGGTACGGGAAGAGGGTTCTTGACTGATGAGGTATCTCCTAAAGTTTCTTTAGTATACCAAGACTTGTTTCTATGAAAGAGTCCTTGTGTTACCCAGAACCTTTCTAAAGACTCCTGCTGCCCAGTGCTGCGCTACTTCCAGTAGAAGGGAATGTAGACTCCTTTAAAGTGGGGAGTCCTTTGACGTGACTGTACTCCTTTTGATACAATCTCTTTTACTTTCGCGGCTTGTTCCATGTGTTAGCAGCGCTGTTACTGCAATAGTATATCTTCATTTTTTTTTTCTATTTCCTACCAGTTTTCTGCTGTGCTCTCTCTTCGACGTATCATATCCGGCTTTGAAGAACTGTTGGGTGTCTACTGTATCACATCCTTACAGAGACGTGTTATGTCGTGATCATGTCTCGGCTCTTCCTTCTCTCTTGCATCATGGGTAATTCCACGACCGCGAGCGTCACACCGTAGCTCATTTCCCTTACTGCAGGTAGTCATTGTTGCCTGCCCCTGGACCTTCTCCAACAGATTACAGGTCCTCTCAAGTGGATTGACCGAGGTGGTGTTGCATACTCTAGTTTAAGCGTAATATATATTGTTAGTATATATATATATATATATTTTGAACATCTCTGTGTCCATGTTCTTGAAGGTAATGTTAACGTTGACTAGTTCGTAATTTGTCTTCCAAATGTGATGTTCTTGGGATGGACCTGGTACTGTATCATCTTCAAGGTCCCTTTATTATTGTGTGTGTGTGTGTGTTGGAGTATCTATACTACCTGCTTTCCACACCATCTACCGTGCAGAAACAAGGCACTTTTTCCAGTGTATTGCAGCTGCAGCTTATCTTAAGGCGAAGACCCACGTTATTTGCGTCTTAAAGCTAAACCAGAGCCAAGTAAACTAATCCTGGGAACTGCATAACGATAAACAGATGTGTCGAGATGAAGCTTCATTTATGTTTTTATATATACGATTTTTCTTCTTTTTTTCATGGGTACAAACGAATATTCATTGTTCGTTTCTGGCCGTGATGTTGGAATGTAAACACGCTTGGCTGACGTCACAGTCCGTCCGAGACAACAACAAAGGCGTCCCTTAAAGTAACATTTTTTTTCATGAATTTATAAAACAGATGATGTCTTTAGCAGAATATGTATGAACAGTCAAGTTATACTGATCTGTCTCCTTTTTTTTCAACTTGTGCGTTGAATTTATGAAAAGATTTATGACATCTGTTGATGCAGATTTAGAAAAGGCTTGGAAAATCTCGCATTGCAGAACAAGTACTCAAGCCACGCAGACGATGAAATAAGGAATATTCATAGCCAGATTCGCTGTCGGGTTGTGCTTCCACATCATGACATCGTGCTTGGATAAGTCTCAGAGTCAGTCATTTTGAGGCATGAATCTTAGCACTTGTTCGTTTAGGTCTGGTTTTCGGTTGATCCTCTCGCAGTAGGTGCTCAGAGACGTATTTGTCAGTCAGGTGGTGAACGTTCAGTCACTTATGTATGAGAAGTACCTTATTCTATCATAATAACAACCTGATATGCGGCTTTTTCAAAGACTACAGCAATAAGAGCTGGGAGGGACACCAGTAGGTCAGTAGGTTATTTACGTTGCTCACTGCAGTATTACTTGCGGTAGTGCGCTCTGGTGTGTCCACACCAGCCGGAGTGGGCAAGTACAGCTGTAATTGATAACAGTTCTAAAAATCCATGTTTTCTTTAGGAAAACATTCCGCTGTATATCCGTATATCGTTACGTTCACATCGTAAGAAAGGCTTGCTTCGTCATAAACGCACAACTGTAGAGATTTTGTATGTCGTAAAAACATAGGAGTTAAGAGGCTTGTATGATCCAACATCAGTAAAGGGTTGTTAACAGCATGGAAGAAGAGCAACATCACAGCCAACTGCTACTCGACCATTATAAGGCAGTTGCGGGGTGTTGGTGAGGGAACGTCTGACGCAAGTTGTTATTGGCTCATGTTTGGGCTTTGCTGACCACTAATGCGGACGTTCGGACACTTGTTCTGAAGGCAGTGGTTATTATTACATGCGTTTAACCCTTCGGTTGAAATATCGACCGGCATGTATATATATTATTCTTTCATAGCATGTCCTACACTAGTCTAACGCAACCAAGCCATGCCGAGCATAGCCTCTCCTCAGTTAAAAGTTTATGGAAGAAGTACCCGATCGCACTTTACGGAACCATAACTACTTCAGTCCTTACGTGCTGCCCTCAGACACAACTTAGGAAAGAAATAGGTTTTGTCACATGTGAATGCTTTGAATGGTAGATACCAACACTGTGACAGGTGAATGAGCGTGTTATAAGCATTGTGATGTATATAACAGGATGTTTTGGCTTGGTCATGATGGGTGTTACAAGTAACACTGTGTTGGTAGGATAAGCGGCCTTGGCGATTACAGGCGTGACATCGTGTCATAAGAGTTACCAAACTGAGGATGACATACGTGAGGTGGGATGGGTGCTGTACGTGACAGGAAGGCACGTTAGGGGGTCGGGCAGGTTGACCCTGGCCTGACCCGAGTGACCTGACCCGTTATGAGGCAGACCTCAGATCCTGCTGATGTTGCAGCTGTCTCTTGTTTTTCTGTTCGTATTCCTAGACTTCTGTTGTTCCCTCTGCTTCTGTTACTGCTGCTGTTTGCTGCCTTTGTTCTGCTACTGTTCCCTATGCCTCTGTTGCTGCTGCTTTTCCTTCTGCCAGTGTTGCTGTTTCCTCTGCCTCTGTTGCTACTGTTGTTGCCTCTGCCTCTGTTATTGTTGCTGGCTTTATTGCTGATATTGGTCCCTCTGCCTCTGTTACTGCTGCTGTTCCCCTGCCCCTGTTGCTGCTCCTGTTCCCTCTGCCTCTAACTGGTGATGCTACCTTAGCCATGTTACTGCTTCTGTTCTCTCTGCCTCTGTTGCTGCTGTTCCCTCTGCCTCTGTTACTAGTGCTGTTTCCTTTGCCACTGTTACTGCTGCTGTTCCCTCTGCCTCAGTTACTGCTTCTGTTTTTCCTGCCTCTCTTGCTTCTGCTGTGTTGTTTCGTGCCATGATGTGTATCGTCTGTTGTCACTAGTACCGCCTCCGCTGCTGCTGTTCTTTGTATTAACGGCGTTTAAACGTTTTTTAAGATTTGCTGTTGGCATGACTTTGAAAACATTATGATGACTCTGTGCTCGCTGTTCTTGCAGTCGATGCTCACGCTTGTGCTGTTCACCATGCTGGTGCTGTTGCAGCTGCTTCCCTGCTTGTTAACTACATTATGGTTTCCACGTGCAGTTGAACTTTCAGCCTCCCGTGATGGGTCACGTCGGCCGTGGTGGTGGTGATGATGATGATGATGATGATGATGATGTGTGAGTGAGTGTGTGTGTGTGTGTGTGTGTGTGTGTGTGTGTGTGTGTGTGTGTCATCACCTTCTACAGACTCCTGGGCTGGGGAGGAGGGGGTCAGGTCCTGGAGGAGGAGGGGCAGAGGAGGCAGGTCATCTCCAGCCTCACCCTATAACATCTTTCTCCTACTCTTCTCTAACCCCGTCGCCACACACACACACACACACACACACACACACACACACACACACACACACACACACACACACACACATCTGACGCACACAAACACAAACCCTTAATGGGTCAGGTCAAAGGCCACGCCACCAATCCAAAAGCGTCGCATCTTCGTACTTAGTGGTTGAACCGCTATACTTAAAAGAATTGTACCCTTGTGCTTAGGGGGTAAAACATGATCGTTAGTCTGGTATGTACGTCCCGCGTAGGATTATACTGTATTAGAATACGTCATACACCATCGGCTTGATGATATGAGATGAAGCACACGAACGTATGCAGCACACGAGTCCTTAACACGATCACAAGCAGCACAAAGTGTCCTTGATACGAACGTATGCCGCAGAGGTGTCCATAACATGAACTTGTACAGCACAGGTGTCCTTAACTCGATCAAATACAGCAAAAGTGTCCTTAACACGAACACATGCAGCACTGGTGTCCTCGAGGAGCCCATTCAGTAACCAACAGCCTCTGCATAATTTACCACTAAGTAGATGAGTTGAAAAGGTAGATAAAACGGGGGATGAAAGAGCTTCGCCAGCTCAGGGCCTGTTTATAATGATGTGAGTCGTTAAAGAGAATGTGTGTGAAATAGGTTTCACGAGATGTGCCCCCATGGCTTTTTAGGATGTTTGTTGTATTGTAAGTGTTGGCTGTTTTCTCCTCCTTTTTTGGGAGAGTGCATAAGAGGCAAGCTGGCTATATTTATGGAAGCGAACAATTCAATAACCCAGGACAACGTGGTTTCAGGGCGAAGAGATCTTGCCTCTCTCAGTTGCTTGATCACTATGATGGAATTGTTGAGATTGTGGAAAACAGAGACAATACTAACGTAATTTACTCAGACTTTGCAAAAGCATTTGACAAATGCGACCATGGTGTCACTGCACATAAGATGAAAGATGGGAATAACCGGAAAAACTGGATGACTGTACAATTTTTTGACTTACAGATCACAACACCTAGTTGTAAGCCATGCCATCTCCAGAGCTGAGTACCCCAAGTAAATGTACTTGTACTACTTCTGTTCTTCATCTTATATCTGACATCAGCACGAACACGAGCCACAGTTTCATATGAATATTTGCAAGTGATACAAGAATGAGTATGAAAATCACATCAGTAGAAGATGCCGAAAGGCTATAAGGAGACAGACGGAGTCTTTGACCGGCAACTGAGAAATATGCTTTTCAGTGGGGATAGGGAAAATGAAAAAAAATGAAAAACAATATAGAATACTGAACAGACACAACCGCCATCATAAGTCAGTTCAACACTGTGAAAGACTTTGGGTTAATGATTTGTAATGACCTTCAGCTAACATAAAACATCGGTTGCCTCGTGTAGAAGGATGGCAGGCTGGATCCTGCGAACCTTAAAGACAAGATTGAAAAACCAAACAATGATAGTATTATTCAAGGCGTAAATTCTTTCACGAAGTGATTATTGTTGTGTCCTAACATCACCCTACAAGGCGGACGAAACTGCGAAATTAAGATGTGTTCAGAGATCTTTCACAGCTCATGATAATGTGGTAGAGGAACTAATTACTGGGAACGGCTGAAACAACTGAGGCTATACTCCTGGGAGCGCAGCATGGGAGAGCTATATCATCATCTATACCTGGAAAATCCTTGAAAGTATAGTTCCTAACTTACGTTTGGAAGTAACATCCTACTGGTGCGAGAGGCATGGAAGACTGTAAAATGCTACCTCTGAAATCCAAAGGTGCGACACCCTCAAAAAAGGGAGAACACCTAAAACATCTGGGACCCAAGATTCTTCAGCACCCTGCTAGCTGCCATCATAATGCAACACGGGACGCAAAGTTTAGGAGTGACGGGATAAGTACATACAAAGTGTACCACACCAGCCAGGCTGTGGGAGGCCTGAGGGCTACGGCTTCCAACTACACACACACACACACACACACACACACACACACACACACACACACACACACACACACACACACACATATATATATATATATATATATATATATATATATATATATATATATATATATATATAACTGACTTATATTTCTCTCTTGTGTCTCCCCTGATGATGTGATTATTACACGAAAGTGCACTTGGGAACTTCGTGTTTCATTTTCCTCGTGGACTTATAGGAATATATATATATATATATATATATATATATATATATATATATATATATATATATATATATATATTCCTATGAGTCCACGGGGAAAATGAAACACGAAAAGTTCCCGTGGACTCATAGGAATATCTTAATCACGCGCAAAATTGTGATCCTTTCCCATATATATATATATATATATATATATATATATATATATATATATATATATATATATATATATATATATATATATATATATATTTGCGTGTGTGTGTGTGTGTGTGTGTGTGTGTGTGGAGAATCTGAGGTGTTTTGGGGATACTTTTATTTTTCATGCATATATATATATATATATATATATATATATATATATATATATATATATATATATATATATATATATATATATATATATTCCTATGAGTCCACGGGGAAAATGAAACACGAAAAGTTCTCGTGGACTCATAGGAATATCTTGATCACGCGCAAAATTGTGATCCTTTCCCATATATATATAAATATATATATATATATATATATATATATATATATATATATATATATATATATATATATATATATTTGCGTGTGTGTGTGTGTGTGTGTGTGTGTGTGTGTGTGTGTGTGTGTGTGTGTGGAGAATCTGAGGTGTTTTGGGGATACTTTTATTTTTCATGCAAAAGAATACTGCCACCACATGAACCAACCTTCGTATTTACTCATTTGACTTTTATGCAAGCGGGAAGGGTCTTCTGTAGAGTTACCCACAAATCTGTATAATGTTATTGAATGTTTGTGCGTTACTCTTTTAAGGTTGAACAGTAGCATCAAGAGGCACCAAATTTTAGGTTAGGTACTTCTGAATCTTGGCAAGGTTTCACATTACCGCACGTTGGCCTTGAAGGCCGTTCTGAGGCCACCAAAGGCTGCTTTTCAAAAGCCTTGTTGTTCATTACAGTCATTCAGAACAGGTGACGCAGCGGCCTTAAGATTATAATGGAAAGCGCCACAGGATCAAAGGCAGAATCCTTGGGCACCAGAGCATGGCCTTAAAGGACAACAAAGGCCACCTTTCAAGGTTCATATAGTCGCGACATCCATAATTTTTGTCCGTACACCGCCGGCACCTAATCTGGTTGCTTAATCACATTAAGTCACACAGATCGTTTTGGCTCTGTATCATCTTACCGTCAGCGGCTCCCTTTATTATGATGATCAAGTTGTTGAGCTTTTCGCGATCTGTATAGAAATCCGTATAAGATTATCCCATAAACTGATGTAGACGTAAGAACCTTGTGCATTTAAGATCTTGTTTTGGTTTACAAGTCCCAGCCAATTTGTAGTAAGTTTTAGTACATATCTTGAAGCGGGTGGGACAATAGATAAATGTTTTTGAAATACCTGAAGTTAAGATACTTTTATATTTATTCTATATGGCATGTATCGACAGCATCTTGGGTCTTGAGTTGCGAAACCTGTTCCTTACAGGTGTGGAGGCGTAGTGGTCATACCGTTCAACTTGTACTTCATGGGTCAATGATTCGGATCCACGCCGGTGTATGCAGTTCAGGTTAGTGTCATTCGTGTTTGTGTGACAGTCTATCCGTCGGCTTAAACCTTGGAAATCAAAGAAAGTAATCCTCTCGCATTGAGCCAGGTGAGGTATACATACCCGAACTCAGCCACTCCCCATGACCCAACTACAGTTCGTTGACTCCTGGATAGACTTGTGAATGGCCTTAGAGTGTCCAGTGAACCAGCCGGGTCTGGAGAGCGTGGGAAGGTGGCCCACCGGCAAGTAGCCGATAAGACAAACCGCTCGTGGCACCCCCCAAATACCCAAACGTGTGTTTGTGTGTTTATGACACTACATGGCTACTAACGCCTGGAAAAAATGCTTAAACCTATTCGCTAGTGGTCTAGCGTTACAGACGACGGAAAAGAATTACCTTAACTTCAGAAGACAGGTTTTTCACGTCCTCCATAATTCGTAGATACTTTCCCTTGTCTCATCTTTTTCCCTTTCATAATCCTCTCTGTATTTCCATTAATGGCCGGCCTTGATGGGGACTTTTGACCGTGACTGTAGCCCTCAGCATGTAAGAAGGACTCCACTTAAATATTATTCTCACTGATGGCACTAGTGCACATATCATACATTTCACGACTGTCAGCGTACGTTTGCTCTCCCGTGTGTAGCAGTTCGCATTTACGGGACCTGGGACCTTGGAGCGAGTGGGAAACTACTTTACGTGGAACTACCCGGCCATGACTGAGAAGTGTACGCATATGTTAGCGCACGTCAGTGAGGCACGGGTGGCCACAGTCCGTGTCCATGAGGGCGTATTCGTCCACGATATAGATTTAACCTCCTTGAGCACAATGACGTGAACCCTTGAGCTCCATGATGTGAACCCTTGAGAACAACAATGTGAACCCTTGAGAACAACGATGTGAACCCTTGAACACAGTGATGTGAACCCTTGAGCACCCCAATGTGAACCCTTGAGCACAACGATAAGGCTTTTGGGTATGTTGTCGTCATGATTGTAAAGGTCGTTGTGACGACCATCGTCATCCAAGTTGGTCGACTTCCAGAGGTCATTAATCTTAGGCCGTCATGTTGTAACCACAAATCGTAAAAAAAAAAAAAAGGAAAGCCCTGAGCACCTTCTTCAGTTGGTCAAGATTATTCTAAAAACCGCACGCCCTCGTCTCTGCATGTATGACCCTTGCGGTGTGCTTCTGTGTTTAGCGTGAGGTTCAAGTTTTATCCTTGTCATTCTCATGGACCTTACGTATTGTTAAGTTTATTTGCGCATGTTTGCCTCGTTGCTTAGCACGGCAGTAAGGTTGTAAGCTAAAGCACTCCTGCCTCAGAACGTAAAGTTATATACTTGGTTATGGTAGAGTAAAGAGCCTATAGAACCATTGTGACAGTGGTCAGTTTTCATGACGAAGAATTAAGAGGGAAATGATTAGTGTTCATGAGACGTAAGACCCACCGTACTTTCACAGCTTACCGAATAAGACGTTAGGAGCAGAGTCAAAGAGTGCATCTTTGATGGATTTCATTTTCAAATGCACACTGAGGTATCGACAATGGCACTGGATAAAACGACAATGCCAAGTTATCTACTTCCGTCTTCAGAAAGTTCTGAGACAGTCTTTTTGTCATTTGGACACACAATGAATGAGTGGGTGTATGCCTGCTAGACGTGTTCTTTACTCATTAAGCAAGAAATTATACAGATCATGCGAAGCATACATATGAGATATCTTTACATGCGTTCCTGTAATGTGTGTGTGTGTGTGTGTGTGTGTGTGTGTGTGTGTGTGTGTGTGTACTTTCCTGATACGAGTTCTGAGATAGATCGTCTGTAGCGTGAGTGAGTGACATGCACTCAAGCAAGTTTACTCCACTTTGGTCCTCCTATGTTGGAGTTTATCCTGCCGGTGTTGCCGGGTTGGTTTTGAATTATTTGTTGCCGTTTTTATGGAGACGTTATTGTCATTTCCTTCGTGGCATTGTCGTGGTTTCTGTTACTGCCTTACCTTTTCCGTGAAGAGTTTGTTGCCTCGTGACTTTATTGCTACTTCTGTTATGACGGTTATCGCTCGTGTTATCATTATGTAGTTACGTTTGCTACCGTTTCTCTTCCGACTCTCTGTTGCTGTTTCAGGTATGACTACTCGTTGTCCTCCCGGATTACGAGCCTTTGTCGCCATTTCTCTCAGGATTTGCGCTCTTTTCCTCCTCTACCGCCTTGACGTGAGGTACGTCCAGAGGAGCCACGGGTGAAAGCTCTCCTCACGGCTGTTCACTTGCTCATCCTGTTACAGAGAAAGTCACAGCATCCGTCGGTAGCAGCGGCAGCAGCAGCAGCAACAACACAACGAGACTTGGTTGGAGGAAGTTGTCGTTCCTTTGAACCACCGGAAGGATATTGCCAGGCCATTAAGGAAAGGCTTTTGGCCTCCAGGCGCCCGTCTGCCTTGTGGTTAGGCAACCGGGGGAAAGAAACCCTGTTGGCAGGAAGTAATTCGTTGGGTTTGACAGAACGTATAATTTTAGGATTTTAGTAGTTAATATATGATCTGTTGGACGTACGTTCTTATTAAAGAAAACAAAAGGGTTTTTCCTTGAGATTTCAGCACAAATACAGAGAAACTACATGTTCCGTCTAGGCTGTGGCTAGAGGCCTAATCAGGAAGAATTGACTTCATTAAACTCAGTAATGTGTACTGGTTAGCTTAGTTACCTCCAGGTTGTGTAGTAGTGATTATGGTTACCTCCAGGTTGTGTGGTGGTGATTATGGTTTCCTCCAGGTTGTGTAGTGGTGATTATGGTTTTCTCCAGGTTGTGTACTGTTGAGTATGTTCTAAAACTGTATAACTTGGTTATCCCCATGTTGTGTAGTGATGAGCTTACTGTGTAGTGGCTAGTGCAGTGATAAACTTGGTTACATTCAGGTTGTACATTCGTTTGTGTATTGGTGAGTATGACTAACTCCATGTGGTGTATTGGTGAGTATGGTTACCTCCAGGTTATGTGGTAGGGAGTATGGTTATTTCCATTTTATGTAGTGGGGAGTATGGTTACTTCCAGGTTATGTAGTAGGGAGTATAGTTACCTCCAGGTCATGGAGTGGAGAGTATGGTTACCTCCAGGTTATGGAGTGGAGAGTATGGTTGCCCGCATGTTATGTAGTAGGGAGTATAGTTACCTCCAGGTTATGGAGTGGAGAGTATAGTTACCTCCAGGTCATGGAGTGGAGAGTATGGTTACCTCAAGATTATGTAGTAGAGAGTATGGTTACCTCCAGGTTATGTAGTAAGGAGTATGGTTACCTCCAGGTCATGTAGTGGAGAGTATAGTTACCTCCAGGTCATGGAGTGGAGAGTATGGTTACCTCAAGATTATGTAGTAGAGAGTATGGTTACCTTCAGGTTATGTAGTTGGGAGTATGGTTACCTCCAGGTCACGGAATGAAGACTGCTGTTTGCTTTAGAATATGTAACGGTGACTTCATACAGCAATGATTACCTTTTTTCCCCTAGGATGTGTAAGTGCTGACTGCTATTACCTCTTGGCTGTAGTGCTTTTTGAGTTGTCTGGACTATGCCATTGCATGTGTACTTCCGGTGACGTTGGGTGATTACCGCTGGCTCTCTGTGCATTGTAAGGAATCCATTCAGTTAGCCAACCCTGATTTATATAGCGGTGATCCCGGATAACTCTAGGTTGTGTAGTAGTGGCTGCCGTTAGGTCCAGGTTCTGTAGTGATGGTGTCTCTTCCTCCTCTTGTCTTCAGGTTGGGTAGTGGTGACTCCCAGCGAGTTTGAGTTGTATGGTTGTGGTCACTGGTAATTTCAACTTGATTCCGCCGTGTTGAACGATAACTCCAGTTTTCTTTGATTTATCAAAGAATATAGAGGACACGTTAAATCTGGGTTTGATAGTGGTAGCAACCTAGTCCTCCACATTTACTGAATATGAATATCTTTTTTCTTGTGCCATTATAACACAACTCTGATATAAGGGAGAGAAAGAGAGAGACTTAAAAACGAAATATTTATGGAAGAGTCGGAAAGAAAATGCACATCTACCACCCATTCATTGAAACTGTGCACCATTTAAGGTCCTGGGAGAACATTTACCGTCATACATCCGGAAATATAAGGGGGTCGGTCACCTACAGATTGGATTTTTATGAAATAGTTGACGAGAAAAGGCCTCTCCTCGCCCCCCCCCCCTCTCCCATTACTAAAGGCTTACGTAAATGCCCCGGGGACATTTACTGTGACCCACCTTGGGTGCCAGAGCTTCGGTATAACACATTATAGAACACAGTAAGGATGAGGCGGCTGGGAGAGCTGGCATCTGGTTGGGGATGCGGCCTCGGCTGTGGTTCACTCGCCTTCCTGCCCTGAGGGCGGCTTTCATCTCGTCTATTGCCCCGGCGTGCCTTGCATGGAGAGGGGCCCCGAGTCACTGTTCCCGGGAGAGAGAGAGAGAGAGAGAGAGAGAGAGAGAGAGAGAGAGAGAGAGAGAGAGAGAGAGAGAGAGAGAGATTCTTTACAACCTTTCAAGGGTGATTAAGTACCGTGTAGCTTGGCAACTTTGGCAATGTATTTCGCAGGTATTCTTCTGTTGTGGGCGCGCAGTGCTGCAGTACTTCATGTTTCTATACGTGGGAGGCAGAGTTACGTAGTCTCACCCTAGCTTTCTTTTGTCAGCGGCTCGCTCACTGTAAAATAGGCTAAGATTAGCAAGAATTTTTTTTGTCCCTCAAGTTCATAACAAATAAGGCTCCTCAGATGAGCTGTTCATTATTGTTATTATTATTATTATTATCATTATTATTATTATTATTATTATTATTATTATTATTATTATTATTATTATCATTATTGTTATTATTATTATTATTGTTATTATTATTATTATTATTATTATCATTATTATTATTATTATTCAATAATACTGTTATCATCATTATTACACTCTTGTTATCATGTAACCTCAGGACCTCTTTCACAAAGGGGTCCTGAGGGTATAATCCCGGATTCTCCCATCCGGGAGCTCCTGCAACTCTAAGGCGTTCTCTCTCTCTCTCTCTCTCTCTCTCTCTCTCTCTCTCTCTCTCTCTCTCTCTCTCTCTCTCTCTCTCTCGTCAACTGACGATGACACAGCCTCGCCAAAGGTGACTTTTCACTCGCGGTGTAACCCCAACTAGGCGGAGTCAGATAGTACGTTCAATGGCAACAGAAAACGAGACTTGATAGTTTTTTTGTGTCATGTGAGTTTCACACAGAGAGAGAGAGAGAGAGAGAGAGAGAGAGAGAGAGAGAGAGAGAGAGAGAGACTCGATGGACCTAGTATGTTCCAAGCTTACAAGAAAGTAACGTCGTAAACAACTGATATGATGTAATCTCACAACAGAGACTTCGTAGTCCTTGGCATGTCTTAAGCCCACACAACACGTGGTCATGACGAATAATTCATGAGAAAGCGCAGCTGCCAGCCGTGGGGCGCTGACTGACAACATGATGACTCGGTGGACGTAAAGATGGGACGAACATTGTACCTGGTGAGCCTCGTCCCCCGTGGCCTCCAGCGTAAGGCTGGACGCTACAGACCGCAGCGGCGGCGGCCCTCGTCCCTCCTGGACCATGGTCGTCGACCTTCCTGGACCATGGGCCGTCGTCCCTCGTGGGCCGTCGCTTCTCGTGGACCGTGGGCCGTCGTTCCTCGTGGGCCGTGGGCCGTCGTCCCTCGTGGGCCGTCGCTTCTCGTGGACCGTGGGCCGTCGTTCCTCGTGGGCCGTGGGCCGTCGTTCCTCGTGGGCCGTGGGCCGTCGTTCTTCGTGGACCGTGGGCCGTCGTCCCTCGTGGACCGTGGGCCGTCGTTCCTCGTGGGCCGTAGGGCCGTCGTTCTTCGTGGACCGTGGGCCGTCGTCCCTCGTGGACCGTGGGCCGTCGTTCCTCGTGGACCGTGGCCCATCGTTCCTCCCGGATTGGACCGGTAATTCCCCCAAGTTCATTCAGTCGTTCTTGATAATAACCACGAAGGAGAATGTGAAGTGGGTAACGAGACTTTCATTTTCTCCATCGATTTTACACTCCATTATTATCGGTGTTTATTGTGTGGAGATAATTATGTGGTCATATTATTGTTTCAATTTAGGCTTCGACATGGATGGTGGAGTGTATGTTCAGTGCTCCTGGCAGCTGTAGATGGAAACATGCGTTAAGTGCAGCTGATTATCTTATTACTCAGTCTGTGGATTGATAAGATTAATTCTGACTTTGATCATAAGATTAATGGAAACATTCCAAGGGTCCAGAACGGTCAGGCGAAAGGCATCTGGGAGCCTTTATTTAAGAAAGCTGTATAGTTTTAACAGAGAAGCTCCACGTGTATGAGATTAATTCACGGGATTGTATGGAGAAAGTTTTTCTGCGAGTTGCAGATGATTTCAGAACATTACTTTGATGATACGCTTGTAGAATATTTGTGTATGTTTAACTGTATGTATGTATATAGCCGAGGAACGTCTTGCTGCTGCTGGAAGACAGACAATGTTACGTAAAAAGATCACGACACAACAGGGGGTACCTGGCCACGCAGCAGTGGGGCACAGCAGGGAAGGACACCAGCAGGAGCTGCTGCAGCAGGCCAATATACCCATGAGTCGTCCCGTCTCTGCTTCGCTTGTGCTCAGTGATATACTTGACACATCTGAGTGGATTTCATCACTCAGTAAGCAGACGCCGAGTCGTACATTAGTTGGATTGTGACTTGTGGATATATCCTCATGTTATATACAGCAGCAGTATTGCATCTCGCATTTGGTAGTGTTTAAGTATGCATGTATTATTCCCTTTTTGTGATGTTCGTAAACTTTTTGTCCCTTTTGAGCCAAGGACATTGACATTTAAATGTCGGCCGAACCATTGCTCACTCTCCCATCAGTCCAGTGTCTACATCTAATCAATCGTCTCAGGTGTACAGCACCATGGGTACTTATATTCTCCATGGTGTAAAGTGCATTTGTGCTTTATAAAAAATAGTCTTTGAAATTTGCCAGTTACAGCTGTATGCTGTATAGTCTTGTTGTATCTGCGAGTACCAATGATGATGATATACGTTCTGAAGAGTTATTACGGGAATGGACTTTTTTGTACGAAATGTGGTGGGTGGCGGTGTGTGTGTGTGTGTGTGTGTGTGTGTGTGTGTGTGTGTGTGTGTGTCCTGTGTTGAGTGGGGTGTTTGCGGACGTTGAGCAGCGCTCTACCACTATTATCATACACCCCGCAGCAGTTTACCTACTCCATTTTCTCTCAACTTGAGCGATTGAACCTGAAAATGTCTACGTTCCCATCCGTACATTCGTATGTGGGTACGTGTTCGTGGGTGTGTGTGTGTGTGTGTGTGTGTGTGTGTGTGTGTTTACACGTATAAGTGCTTGTTTGGCTGAGGATAGAGACTTAGGATGTTTTCTTTATTATGGATGGTTTCCTGCCCAGCGGTGGTGAGTCCCTGACTAGAGTTCCCTCAGGGCTGAGTACGTTGACTCCCGTGCACAGAGTTCCCTCAGGGATGAGCTCATTGACCTCTATGCTAGAGTTCCCTAAGGGTTGAGTACATCTACTTCCATGCCAGGTTTATCTCAGTGCTAAGCACATTCCCCTGGTAAGCCTCGAAAGTCGAGGACGAGAAAAGATTGTATCGGACAAACAGGTTGAGAAAACCTCTCCTGTTGCAGTACACTCAATCCAAACAACCTAGTATCTTCCGAGAGCAGTTGTGAGTTTGATGTTGGAGTATTGAGTATGATCACGTGTTCAGTAGATAGCAGTACAGGAACGTTTTCATATATTTCGTTGATGTCAGAAAGTATGATAATTACTTTAGTCTCATCATTTACAGACAGCTCACTTTTAATCAAAACATATGCAAGGTAATCCGAAGAAAAAAAATTATGATTGGAATTCCCTCACGTAGTCATTAAAAATATATTTAGGTTTATTTAATGTAATGAAAAGTACCTTATTAGTTTGTAGATCGAGTCCTCTTGAGGATATTAGATCAGAGGTATTTATAGGTGCCATCTTGCAGTGGATTGTGGGTAGTGTTGCATGTATATGACTGAACGGGCGAAGCGGTCCTTTCTCAGACATGACTGGAGCAGTTGCATTCAAACTACGTACACTGGTGGTATTTGATACTACGCGGTGCTCATAGGAACACAGTGTTGTATTTGATGAGGTGGTCCATTACGATTGTCTTGTAAGCGTTTATGTTTAGATGATCCATTGCATGTATGTGTATCCGCGGTCAGTTTTTCAGGCTTACTCTGTTTGATTTCTTGAAAACTTGGCAGAGAGAGAATAGATCGTTCGTCTTATTTGCGTTTTCCTTTTAGCTTATCCAGCGTGCCTGACTGGCGGATATGTTTGTTGTCAAAACATCACCCGGTTGGGGGCGGCTTGATCTACGACTCGGTCTGTCATAAGGAATTCTTGCTAATATATGATTACTGATAAAACACAATACACAAAGGGGCATAATGGAATATTTTATGCACAGGCGTCACGACGAACAGTGATTGTGGTACTAGCTAGACGAAGCAGAAGACCACTCGCACTGAGCTGGACCCCAACCCAACACCTCTGTGTACTGAGATGGACCCCAACCCAACACCTCTGTGTACTGAGCTGGACCCCAACCCAACACCTCTGTGTACTGAGATGGACCCCAACCCAACACCTCTGTGTACTGAGCTGGACTCCAACCCAACACCTCTGTGTACTGAATGGACTCCAACCCAACACCTCTGTGTACTGAGCTGGACCCCAACCCAACACCTCTGTGTACTGAGCTGGACTCCAACCCAACACCTCTGTGTACTGAGCTGGACTCCAACCCAACACCTCTGTGTACTGAGCTGGACCCCAACCCAACAACTCTGTGCCCTGCACTTAATGTACCAGTCTGGGCCCCAGCTTACACTTGCATGTTCTGGGCTAGACTCCATCGTCTCACTACCATGTACTGGGCTGGACCACAGCCCTAAATTTTCAAGTGCTGGGCTGGACCCCAGCCCTATACTCACACATGCTGGGCTGGACCACAGCCCTACACTACCACGTACTGGTCTGGATCCTAGCCCCAAGTGCGTCTAACACATAATCATTTTAAGAAAGATGTATTTTCAAATACTCAGTTTTGATTTATGGTATTTGATATGATAGTATTACCAAGTAACTTAGACGACTGGTATTAAATTTCATGGTTGAAAGTTAGACGACGTTTGCGATTTCTAATAAAGGAACGGCACTTCTTTATATAATGATCAAGTTTCTTGACTTGTATGGTAATACTTGTAGAGTTGCCAGGTGCCACCAACCACAATATTTGGGAGACGCGACACCACGCCAGCAGGACGAGACATCACGCCCACAGGACGAGACACACCACGCTAGCAGGACGAGACACACCATACACGTAGGACGACATTCCACGCTAGCAAGACGAAACATCACGCTAGCAGGACAATTCATCACACCAGCTGGACGACGCCTTGCACCACAGCAGGAGGGCGAGACTCACCACACCAACAGGACTAGACACACCACGCCAGCAGGACGACACACCACGCCAGTATGGGTCGTGTAGAAGGGAGCCGGATGGTTACATACTTATACATACACAGAATTATCCAGTGCTCTAACTCATGTAATTTACACAGCCCTGAACCCGTGTGAAAATAAGAGCTGTTGTTCATTGCCTCACGACGGCAACTTCCCAGAGAAGCTCCGAACTTTACGGATGGGAGCGATTAAGGTTTCCCGAACTTCACGAACGGAATTACTGAGGCACCTCGAACTTCACGAACGACACTACTGCGTCTGCCAGAACTTTCGCGAACGATAGTGTGAGGCGCCCCGAATTTCGCGAACGGCACTACGGACTTTACTAAAGGAGCTACAAACTTTACAGGCAACACAACCTCGAGAAGGTACGATCGTCACGAAAGAGCTTTCTGAGATATAATGAAATTCACCTAAGAACCACGGCGCACGCAATGAACTTTACGAACGGAACCTTGCCTCGCTACGAACTACACGGATGGGGCTGCAGCGAGAAATCACGAAGTGAGAATAGGTACCATTCGAGAGTACTCACGCCAGCTGTAAATTGTTATAACGTTCATGAACGCTGGATCGAATCGTTAACAGTTTCTCATCAGGAACTGGGCCATCCTGACCTCTCTACGGATATGGGCCATAATGATAGGTTACGCCCTTTACCCGATTAGCCTTCGAGTGTAATTAATGAGTGTGAAGGTACCACTAGGAGGCCCGGCGGGTCAGTTGGTGCTGGAGGTCACTAGCAGTGGTGACGGTGTGGGGTTCTGACCTCCTCCTCCTCCTCCGCTCTCCAGGACCTGTGTGTGTGTGTGTGTGTGTGTGTGTGTGTGTGCCCCGCCTCCTCCAGGACACCCGGGGCACTCGTGTAGTTCCCCAACCGGGAGGGTACGTGTACCGCCAGAGGTACGCGTACCGCTAGTTGTACACGTACCATTGAGGGAACGTGAAAGCTCTGCATATGGTCCGTTGTGTTAATCTTAAGTTCCAATCGTAAAAGAATGAATGTGAATACTTTTATGTTACGGAGTGTTGAAGAATATCATATCCAATACTGCCGTGCATCACATTCAATTGATTTTACTGTATTAAACTGAGATTTCAGTGGAGGTTGTACACAAGTGATGGAAAGACAGGCTAGTGATACACGTCTCGAACAGGTTGGCGAATCAGTGTTGTAACGTCGGGCTGAAGGACTTGTGTGTGTGTTTCGTACACAGATGTTGGTTGATCAGTGTATTCTGCTCAGTACACTTGTCTTGAGCAGTGTCTCGTCCTTTCCACTTCTGTCCTTGACACGTATCCCATAACCCTTGCTCAACATCACAGGCTCGTCAAACAGGGTGGCATCTGGGGTTGGAGAACTGGGCTGATTTCGACCTCAAGAGAACATTAAAGGTACATAGTTGATAGCTTTCTAATACAGTATCTCAGATATTAGTACCGTATTTGTATTATTCATTCCAAATCTAAATGTGGCTCGAACTTAATGTGTGAAAGGGTTGTGTTGTTGTCACCGAAGCATTTTCTTCCAAGTGTATGGGAGGATTGTCCGTGTAGAGGCGTTCGACGGATGTATCAGCCACCATCCTGTCACCGTGGGTCCTCCGGAGTCTGAGGCCCCACATCTGAAGGCTGGCCAGCGTAAGTGAACGCGTGGCCTCCGCCTCGTCCCCTTCCCTAACTGTAAAGGTAATGTAGGCAGCACCAGCAGCTGAGTTCCCACTGACTCCCTCCCTCCTGACCCTCTAGTGTGTTTGGTGGTCATTCCTCATAACCCGTAACTGTTTCCCCAGCGCCACTGTCATCACTGCCAGCTCCTGCCGTCATCATCACCACCGCTAGTATCGTCACCCCGTCATCGTGACCAATACGAACGCTGTCTTTACCACCTCCTCACCGTTAATGTCGAGTGTATTGTTAAAGAAGTTTGCATTCTTGATTTCATAAGTAGGTGTCACATAAGGCAAACATCTTTAATCTCGGCTTCAGGCAAAGTTTTTTCCTATTCTGCTTTAGGTAAAGTTTTGTACGAGTCTGCTTCAGGTAAAGTTTTGCGCGAGTCTGCTTCAGGTAAAGTTTTGCATTAGTCTGGATACGTTCCCCTTAACGGTATGACCGAGGGATCTTCATGATCACTCACAAATCGAGAAAACGTAACCATGATTTTACATTCTCTGGACGCAGCCCGAGCTCACGTTAGCGTTACATGACAGTAGTGAAGGATTGTCCAGGTAAACATTATTATGATGTTTATTGAAGCTGGATCTTGGCACGAACCACATTTGTTCATAAGTACTGGGAATTTCTGAAGAAGATATTCTGACACAGACAGAAGTGAGAGAGAGAGAGAGAGAGAGAGAGAGAGAGAGAGAGAGAGAGAGAGAGAGAGAGAGAGAGAGAGAGAGAGAGAGAGAGCTGACTACGACAGCAGTAGGAGGAGGCCAGTGTGCAGCGCGGGCAGTGTGGGAGCCTCTCCGCTGCTTGTGGGTCGCTATACAGTTATCACAGCCCCCGCTCCGTCCTCCTTTTCCTCAGCTCCATGGCTATACCTGGCTACACCGCCTGGTTGTGTCACCTGCCTACACCACCTGGCTACACCATCTGGCTATACTACCTGCACTACACCACTTGGTAATACTGAATTACTACACCAACCCTCCGGGTGTTCACCTATGGCCACGTCTCTTAATTAAGTTGACCTCATCCCCCACCCACCCCATTGTTTACACTCGTTAGCGTCACCCCAGGATATACCTAATCATGTATCTCTGATCTAAATGCCATAGATACGCTCCTGATTAATCCTTAGGCTCACCCCATTACCTAAATCCCCTGGTGACGCCCTTTGGCTTCGCCATGTGATCACAGTCCTTGGCCATGTCCACTGACTGCAACCCCTACTTACACCTGACAGTACCCTCTAGGTACACCTTAGCTACGCCTGCAGATCTCTTTTATGACGAACGTTAAGCATCCTTTGGAAAGAAAACCTGGGCTCTGGCATGATTCCAATGATTCCAGTAAGGTTGAAACTGACTCACGGCCTCCCACTCAACGAAGGAGGAAGCAATGTAATCGAAAAACCCTACCGACCTAAAGCACTGACGAAGACTTTCGAGAGAGTCCTTATATGTAAACTGACTGGGTTCTTGGAATCGACTAACAAGCATACCTCAGGGCAACATGGATTCGGGGGGAAGCTCATATCTCATTTAGATTATAGAGGCGCTGGAGAACAAATGGAGAATGTTTGTGTGATTTACACAGACTTGGAAAGATATGCACGATGGAAGTGACAAGAGAAGTGGGAAGATAAAGAAACTTCTTAACTAACAGAACACAATGTATAGTCATGAATCAGGGTTTTTCCAAAGTCTTCAAGATGAAAAGCTTTGTTTCCCAAGGAACTTTACTTGACCCTCTACTGTCTCTCTTGTTATATTGAACATAGACGCAAATACGAGCCACATTTCATGCAATGCATTACAGATGATATTAGAATAGGGATGAAAATTTCATCGTGAGAGGCATAGGAAAAGAAGCATTTTAATGATGAAAAGTTCCAAATCCTCCTTTATGAGAGAAGTGTAGAAATGAAAAGCAACAGAGAATGCTGTGAACAGACGGACGCCATCATTTCTTGAAAGATTATTGTGAAAGATTTTGGAGTAAAAATGTCTGACGACCAATACCTTCAGCGAATGCAACGGATGGCAGGCTGTCCCTTACGGACCTCCAAGACGAGAGATAATACCAGCGATGACGCTTCTCAAGGGAGTATTGCTTCCCCGAATAAAACACTAACATCATCTCCTTGGGCGGACGAAACTGCAGAGTTCGATGTGCAAAAATTCGCCAGAGTCCGCGCTTACAGCCTTGAGGATCTGAATTACAGGAAGCGACTGAAAGCTCTGAAGCTGTGGTGTCAGGAACCACGGGAGCGGTAAATTATAATTTACAGATGGAGTATCCTGGATGGCATGAGTCTTTAACTTACACGCCTACACCAGTTTTTTGCTAGCACGATAGGAAGAATTTCCACTAAAATAAAACGCTGTAATGAACTCAGTAAGGTATAACACCATGAACATATAGGGAACCATAGTTGTCTGCGACCATGAGTCACTTCCAGGTGTACGGTGGAGAAATGCTAAAAGACCCTGGACAAGTGTCTACAACCAGGAGGTGGATGTTACGTAGCCCACGGGCTGCGGCCTCCAGCAGCCTCACTTGGACGAAGGAGCAACACAGCAGCTTCGTCCACAAGCCGAGCTGTTGTGGTAGCAAACTCCGAAACCAGAGCGAAGTAAGGTAGGGTACACCTTTAGCTGCACTTAGCTTTACCCTCCCAAGCTACACATGGCAGGACCACCTAGCTACACTCTAGTGGCAATACCACTGTAACCCATAGCTATACCTCTCAGTAACCTCTAGTTGAGGGGCAAGTATGCAGGAGACCCTAGCTACACCTTGTGAATACCTTGTGAAGCCCTTCGGCGCTATTGATGGTGAAAATGTCTTCAGTATGGGTATAGAGGATGCGACGTAGATTCATAAGGGCATCTTCAGGAAGACACCTGTTACCCTTCTGTAGAATTATAAGTTTACCAGGTTGGAAGATTAGCTCAAATGGGTCGTTGGTCGACCATGCTGTTGGAAGGCGCATATCTCAGGCCCGCATATGGGGATATGTGAGCCTGGTTGGTCTGGTACTCTTTGTTGGTACTTTCCAATGCACTCTTGTTCTTGACAGTACCCTCTAACCACATCTGATAGTACCCCCTAGCTACACCTGACCGTATTTCTTAGCCACAAATACAGTCTAAATCACCTGGCTATGACAGTTGTATCTTCTGGCCACTAGTGGGCGACACCTCAGAGTAGTGCTCATTGATAACAAACGCTGAATGCAACTGATGGTTGCATCCTAGATATACACCCTACACACTGTGGCTACACCCTCGTCTTATATCTTCAGACTGCACAGCCTCACTCACTACACCCTCTGGCTTCATTGTCAGACAACACTCTTTCCCTCATCATCCCTTTCTCCCGGGCCTCAGGCAGAGTGGAATACTCTCATCGTGATCAAGTGCTGTTGGCTGTTCACGGATTCATATCGCCATCACCAGTGGGAGGGAGACGACAGTATGAAGTCCTTACCTTGACTTAGCGCTCACGTTTAGCCGTATCAGCGCATTCGCTGGCTTGTCATTGGAGGAGAAGTGAGCAGCAGTTTCCGGGTTTTGTTGGAGCGGCAGGGTAGGAGTTGTGTGTGTTTGTGGCCTTGTATAGTTGTCGCCTGCCGGAACTCATGGGAAAGTAGGCAATGGGAGGAAAAAGGACGAGGAAAAAAGGTTATTGGATACTAAAGGCCAAGACGTTATTGAGGAAGATATTACCTCAGTGATCTGGAAGGACCAGTATTTTGAGGAATGGTACAGAATGTACCGGTGTCGTGTGGCATCCTCGGGGTGAACACCGCTCTTGCAGTTGTCCCGTCACAACTGGCTGCCTCCTCCTGCGCGGGAATTCGTGTCCGAATTCCAGCCATGTTTTTTAGTACGTGTCTTGATTCTTGCCTTGCCTGGATTCTTTTATTTTCATACCGAAGGAATGTCCCCACTCGTTTTAAAGTCGGTGATGCGTTGACAGCCGGGGAAGAATTTGCTTCAGGTTACTTGTATGAAGAAATAGAAGACCACATCCATCACCGGACGATGCGTGACAGAAAAGATTGAAGCAATTTATACCGACTTCATGTGACCAGTTAGTTCAGGAATCCCGAGGGACAATCATTCTGGTTTTACTGCACCGGGATATTCTTGAAGAATGTTAATGGCCTTAGTATTAGCTTCCCTGCACCCCAAATAGTCCTCCGGAACCCTTGACGATCCTGGAGCAATGTTAGGATTCAGAACCCTAACGAGAAGAGCGAGAGGTCTTGCTGCTGGATGTCATATGCCCAGGTGTTCCATGGGACCGGACGTTCCAGGGGCCCAGGTATTCCAAGGGGCCGGATGTCCCAAGAGCTCGGGTGTTCCATGGTACCAAATGTTTCATGGGCCCAGTTGTTCCATGGGTTCAGATGTTCTTTGGGCTCAGGCGTTCCATGGAACCAGATTTTCTGTCTGCTTTCGGTGTTCTGTGGGACCAGATGTTCCCTGGGCCCAGATTTCCATGGGGCCAGATTTTTTTCCAGGGGTCCAGGTATTCCGTCGGGCCAGACTTCCATGGTTCCAGGCGTTTCGTACGACCAGGTGTCCTGTGTGCTCAGTTGTTATGTGTGCTCTGGTGTCCTATGTAGCCATTTTTTTTTTTTATGTAAACCCGACAATGTGTCTTTGAGTTCCTCGCACCCGGACGCCGGGCAGCCTCGACACGTGACCCCCCCCCCCCCCCGCCACCTTCCCTCCCAAGTTTTTCATGAAAAAAAACTCTCCAAGACGTTCGCCTTGAGACGTGTACAACTAGCAGGCTGGAGCCAGCAGTGCGCCCCCGCTTGGCCCGACCTACCCTGCCTTCCTTTCCCTGCCCTTTCCACGCACAAACACCTGTGTGACAGTGGTCCAATTACCAACCCGTTACCTTAATGAGATCGGAAAGAGGCTTGAGCACTTCCTGTATATGTGCGTGGGGAGGAACAGCGATGGTTCCCTGGCCAACGAACGATCTGTTCTGGCCAGACCAGGTCAGAAGGGGTACGAGATTTAAGCTCGACTTAAAACAGAACTTACGAAACCGATTCAGAGACGTAATTCATGTTAGAGGGGAACCCCGTTACCTTACCCGCGTGCAAGTGTGTGGGTGGAAAGGTTGAAGCTGAGTCTCAGTGTGAAGGTGACCTTTGTAGATCTTACCCAAGCATGATCCTGGAATTGAAAAGATTTAATTTCGTCGGATGGGAAACCTCGGTGATTCGGAGCGTGTTGTGGCCAGCCCGGGGATGTGTACTCCTGGGTGGCGGGCGTGAGTGATGGGGTTCAAGCGGCCTGGCAGCTCCTCGCCACCGGTCAGACCACCTCAGCCTCATGGAAAGAAGGAAAACGGAGTGACAGGAAGAAAACGAATAGGAAGAGAGGGGGAGAAGCATGGAAGAGGAAATAGAGGATAATTTGTTACCCACAGGTCAATTACCACGTAGAGAAATGGCTCCAAATATGATACCACTTTAGGAGGTTCCGAGGTGGTTTATATGAGTTATAACATCTTAAAGATCTTAGTTAAGATTCTTTTATGAGCTCTCAGACGCTATGCGGTGTTCGTGTGTCTACGAAAAAAATGAAAACGTGATTTCCAGTCAGGTGGGAGTGAGCCATGTCTAAGGCCATAGCATATGCACGTCACGAGGCCGGTCGACCCCAAACCACAGGTACAATGCGCCTCCAGAATGAGGGTTTGAGAATGACTGTTATGGTCGGGGATGGCGTTTTACGGCTCACTGTTTTCGCCCTTGCCGTCTGTCGCTTTGTTACCAACGTACGATGAACATCTCGCCCCTATAATGGTTGCCAATTGCAGAGGGAGACGGGAGCTGTTGCCACACTGGTGACGGAGGCGATGTTGTAATGTTTACCTCATCGTCCCGCTTGGCGAAAGATGTGCTTCAGAAAATATCAGCATTGCCCTAAAGAAGTAATTCCGGTTTAGCCGAAATGCTCACTAAATTACGGAAATGATCATAGTAACACATGTCTTTGTCCATTTATGATCAGGTGCCATTTAGTCTGACAGACTGTGGTGACTGGACTGGAATCTGTTGCACAGATGTTTGCACAGGATCTCGTTGTGATCTATGGTCCTTATCATCCGATGAATCAAGTGCCAAAGTCCCTCCCTGGCTGGCAGTAGACCGTGAGCAGTGCCTCACGACTCCTGGGGCCCCGCAACACACTTTCACCGGCGTGTAACAACACTCGGCGGAGGATCAAGAACAGGAGGTGTGCGGTGAAGGTCAGTGAGACTCCCAGCTGGGCACCCTTACATCACTCAGCCGCACCACCTGCTTCATCACTACCACCTGTCGTATTCTACCCCACCTGTACCCCTCTGTGATCCCACTGTCACCCCCCCCCCCCCACTCCTCACCACCAGCTCTACGCGTCATGCAGCCGTAACACCACCATCTTCCCTCACTCATCCTTCACCACAAATCTAATGCTCCACACCTGACAATCAACTGCTCGTTTATTCCCTCAGCGCATCCACTCGTGAAGTACCGTAATCACCTCACCACCTGTCATTCACCCACCCCTTATATTTGAGTCGTCCTGACCAGCATACCTTACACATGCTACCACGACCACTCACCATAGACATTTTACCACCTCCCCGTTCATGCACTCAAACTATCTCCCAGTCCTCACCCGCCTCCGCCCTTCACTTGCCTACACCTCGACCGCTGATCCCAAGGTTCTCACCGTTGGCGTCCTGCAGTGAACACCGTATGGTCTTCGCACCACATAAGCTGGGCAGACTTGAAGACCACATCATTCGAAAAAAAGGATTTACCTCATTAAGAGGTTCACGATTTTATTAATGACTGGCAGCATTTCTTCGACACAGCAGTTTATGTCTGACCAATTACGTAATATCTTTAAGAGATAATCAATATGTATGGCGAATATAACGGTCGCCGTCATTTATATCAGATATTTTCAGGAAATATTTGATAAACTATATAATCAAAGATTACTTGCCAGGGTTGAATACATAATTTACTTACATGTTATATTTTGATGACTAGAAAATTAGTTGACCAGGCGTAAACAAAGAGAAGAAATCAGCGGTCAAGCCTCAAAATGATCAGGTGTAACATGTGGTGTACCACAGGGATCAGTTTTGGGGCCTGTTCTGTTTCTTATGAATATCAGTTGTGCTAATACCGTAATGGGCTGTGTTTTATGAGAGCGAGTCCGTAGATGTAAGTAAACTGAGAAATAATGCTACATCAATAACTGAACGTCTGCTGCTGGCGGTGGATTAAGGCAGACTGAAATCATATCTGACAAATTAATTTAAGTCCATTTTTTTACACAATGGTAAGATAATCGAAAAAACAGACTATAGTTTAAACTCTTATGAGTCAAAGCAATTTTTGAAAAAGATTCATGTAATCATCTCCGTTGACTGAGTTGATTATGCAATAAACATTTTTAAACTTCATAGGTACAAGTCATTTGAATTCAAGTTTGAGAAACCAGACATAACCCGTAACTTTGCACTGCTGCGTCCCCATCTAGAATATTGTGTTCAGTTTTGGTCACTCTACTTGAAGAAAGAGACAATAAAGATAGTACAGCTGCCAGCTGCCAAGATAATTCCTGAGAAACAGTTTTTGAACAGTTTAGACGACCTTAAGTTATTCAGCTTAGAAAAGAAGATAAAAAATGAATTGAAAAAGATTATTAAAGGCTTCGAAAGACTTGATTTAAGCGAGTGTTTGTATACTAGATATGTCTGTCACTCCTAGTCGTGGATACAGTCACGTAGCCAAACGTTTTACTTCAAATGAGGCAAAGTATTATTCTTCAACATGATTGTTAATATGTTGAATGACTGACCAACAAGAGAAGTTGAAAGTATAAGTGTAGTTATGTTCATGAACAGAATAGACGACTACCTTGTTTCAAGTCCACGACTGACGTTATGCATTTTTGGTGTGAAAAGTGTACAGACATTTCTCTATAATCATCTCTTATTAGCTTTTCAACTGTCTCCACACGAAGTTCTGTTTCTGATCTTTGTTTTGCAGACTTTCCTCGGAAGGACCCAGTCACCTCTTTCGTCTCCCACTGTCCCTCGTGTTCACACCTCCACGATTACCTCTCATATGTCATCACCGTCCCCAGCCTTACCCTACACATGGTCCTCCTCACACCACCTCTTCTCAACATTCATCTCCACTCCACGCTCACTGCTTCTCATACTAGGGAAGCACCCCTTCCCACCGTGGACATCCCAGCCTTCTCCCTGCCTACACCACTACTTTCCTCAGCAACATAAAGTTGTGCTTCTCAGTATCTGGGCTCCTGTGAGGTTGTTGAACGCTCCTGAAATATTAACGTACAGTGAGATTGCAAACGTAATTACGAATTTTGATGAGGCGTAAGGTATTATGCCTCACTTGACATGCGTAGAGTATCGTATCTCTGGTTGGTAAGGGTGATGAAGCTTGTCGTGTGAGTTAAGGCAGTCCCCGTCTCGCATGAGAGTGATCAAGTGTTGGCCTGGATGGTCACCTGACTATGACTGAGTTAACTGATCAGGGATCTGTGAACCTCTGACTGTACTCGTCGCCACGATGGCTGACTGGCAGAGACCTTTACCTGAACATACAGATTGATTTTTATCCTCCAAGTGAAAAATTTTATCCTATAGTCCGCTGCATTGAGCGTGCAGGTTTGCGTTTAGTTCCCTGTTTGTGTGAACAGGGAGCGAGGTTGCACTCGACAGGTCTCTTCGCATAAAACTATTTACCACCTCCACACTTTACTTACTCCACTCTCCAGCTACTCCCTTGATCTGTTAGCGTTTCACTCCTATTGATAAGTACCATGTTGTGTCTTTTAGTTCACCAGGTCCTATAATAGTACCGTACTGCATCTTCTTGTTGATCAGGTTTTTCAAAGTGTACCTTGTTGTTACTCTCCATTTGACCAGGTTCTCTCAAAGTACTGTGTTGAATCCTCTAGTTGACCAGGTCCTCTCAGTGTACTGCTTTAAACCCTATAATTGACCAGATCCTCTCAGTGTACTTGCTTTATACCCTCCACTTGACCAGGTCCTCTGAAACAAAGCAGGATCAACATCATCAAGGCCATCTATGAAGTTTAAAGTGGCATAATATCCAGGTATCTTCTGTCCTCCAGCGTAGTTAGGGCTAAAGCTTATATCATCTCCCTGTTGCTGAGCTCCTTTACGTTAGATACAAGTTTTCTTAACCCACATCTGGACGGCCCTTCTGTTGCTCGATTAAATGCCACCTCAAATGAGGTCCTGTCGATACACACACACCCCACCACCAACGCAGCGGAAGAGCGTCACGATTAGTTTGCGGTACAATTGAAATGTAACAGATGGCGGGAGGCTTAGGGAGACCTTGGCTCCCCAGCAACTGCCGGAAGACAACAGGTTTTGAGGCGGCCGAGCGTCCCGCCCGGACTTCTCTGTTCTTGCATCCTCGGCATATCAGAACCTCTTTAGAGCCATCGGCACCCATGGGAGACTTCATTACCAGAGCAAGTGTATTAGATTCATAAATATTCATGATCTCATTGTCATCTTCGTCCATTCGTCGACGGATTTTTCTAGACTCGGATATTTAAACGTTGTACTGTCTGTTTCCCTCTCCAGCTGTGATCACAGAAAATACATTATTCAATTATTGTGACCCAAAGATTTGACGTTATCTTATATCTCAGATTTTTGTGGTTTACCACACACATTTGTTACGTATTGAGAACACACACGTGTTACGTACTGTGAACACGCATGTTTTGTATTGTGGACACACACACACACACACACACACACACACACACACACACACACACGTGTATTTTGTTCTTGAACACACTCATGTATTATGAACTCGTACAACGTATTTATAGTACATGTTTTATGCATCGATTTCCTACATATTGAACCATTATTCTTCAAAGAAATTTTCATATTATTTTTTTCCTTGCTGTGTAAACTTTCTTAGTGACCTTCTTTGTCACAGGGTTTCTTTGTTTTTATATCCACGTGTGTTTTTCCTTGTCACGTGCCTTTACCAGGAGGTTTTTTTGTGTGTGCCATTTCTTTGTCGTGACTTTCCTTCGTCATGCACACACTTTCTTGTGCCGTTCCTTTGCTGTGCACTTTCGGAATCGTGCTGGACCAACCTTGTCAGGCATTTGCCAATTCTTTTACTTTTTCTATTTTCCTTTGACAGACGCTTGTAAACTCCACTCACGCTCCTTGTCATTGGCTTTTTCTTGTCACGTACTTTCTCTCTTGTCATCATTTCCAGCAGCCGAGTGTCAGGAGAGAGAGAGAGAGAGAGAGAGAGAGAGAGAGAGAGAGAGAGAGAGAGAGAGAGAGAGAGAGAGATCATAGACTCTTGGCTGACTGCCATTTCTTGTCATAATTAGAAAGTTGTTGTGATAGATTTTGACGATGACGAGAAATGGGTGTGTGCGTGTATATGTGTGTGTGTGTTTGTGTGTCTGTGTGTGTTGTGTTATGTTGTGTTGCTTTGTGTTATAGTTTTCAGAGGACACATCAAGGAGGGAGGTGGCTAATGAGATACCACAGAGATAGATAGATGGAGAGAGAGAGAGATTGATGAGAGAGAGAGAGAGAGAGAGAGAGAGAGAGAGAGAGAGAGAGAGAGAGAGAGAGAGAGAGAGAGAGAGAGAGAGAGTCACAAGGAAGGGGACGAAAAGCAAGATATAAAAATAGTGAAAAAAGGGAGAGACGCGGAGAAATAAGGAAAGGTGTAAAAAAAATATAGGGTCAGAGGAAGAAAGGGTCAGTGAGGGAGAAGAGGTGACCAGCAACGGTAGAGGTGTGAGTGACGGACGACAGGTAACCAGGAAGAGAAATAAATCAGAGCTGAACGAAGGCAAGATTATGAGCCATGTTGGAAGTCATTCTCGTAATGCGATCACATCCTGCGTGTCGCGGGACAGATTATGTCTGATACTGGCTCCAGGCAAGGACGGTGAATCAAGGCCGTCCTCAAGGATTGAGGATTAAGTATCGTAGAAAAACTAGATTGGATAAAGTTATATAGATAACCTAATTTTATGGAATTTATGAACGCTCACCTCTTGAGTCATGTTTTGTGGATCATTCTCTGAAAATAAGTCATATGGTTGAACTTGGATGTAAGGAATTGTGACCATATTTGAGCTGTGGCCTGATGTCCATACTCATCATTGGAAGTTCTAAAAGCAAATGTCTGTCGAGGAACGGAATCGCTCCTCCCCCGACTCCTTGTATGGCAGATTTAAGCCAGAGCTGTCTGAGCATCACGGAGAGACCTGAAACCTGTTTCAACTGACGGGGGTTATGATAACCTCCCACCGATAGGGATTATGCAGTGAGTGTCCAGTAATGGTGTTCGAATCTCTTGCTTGGCAGCTGCAGCTTTTGAGATGGGAAGATATCTAGCCAGAAGGAGGTGTGTTGTTCTCAGTGTCTGAATGGGCAGCAGTTCTGTCAACATATAATGTGAAAAGAGATCGATGATTTAGGGTCAGAACACTCTCCCTGGTCATTCCTTTCCTCGCTGAGGAATTATTCATAATTAGAATAGCATATTGTACATTCCAAATGTGAAACTAGAATGTTACTCACAAGCAAAAGTCTTAAAAAAAATCTTCCAAAGCAAACACTCATACAACTTGCAACTCATGTATGAAAGCAACACTAACAATGATTGGTTAAATGAGGTTAAAACAAAGTAATGTGAGGTCTTTCACGTCGCCCTGTTTGAAGGTTCCTCACCACCCCTTTCACCTGTGGTTTTGTAGATGTGACTGGTATTACCCAGACCTCTATCCTGGACGTAATGATATGTATGTATAGATTTGCCCAGGAGGCCAGTGAAGCAGCCTCAGCCGTCCTGGTTATCTTAGACCCAGCCAACAGGATTGAGCCTCTATCATCCTGGTCATCCTAGTATCAGCCACGAGGCTCCCAGCCTCTGCCATCCTGTTCATCCTAGACCCAGCCACTAGGCCCACAGCTTCAGCCATCCTGGTCACCCTGTACCCAGCCACGAGGCCTCATTCCTCCTGGTCATCGTAATCACTTCATTATCACTCGCACATTGAGATTCATCATGTGTCCGTCGTTGCTAAGGAATGCTTAATATATCTCTTAAAACGCCTGGTGGTTAGCGCGATCAGACCTTAGACTGGTTCCCCACTGGCCATTTCACGTCATACGCCACTCCTGTGCATCGTAAATGTGTCACCTGTTTATCCCACAATGTACCATATCATTTGTGTTTCGTGTAACTCACTTGTAAGTCCCACTTGTATTTCTCATCTGTGTCTCTCAACTGAAGCCTGAGTTCACTAGTCTGCTTCATCTGTGTCGCAGTTGTAGCCAATGTTTTCTTCTATGCCTTGTCTGTCTCGTTTGTAGCCAGTGTTTCTCTTGTATGCCTCATCTGTGTCTCAGCTGTAGCTCATGTTTAAGCTATATTTCTCTGTGTCTCAGCCACATCTCATGTCTCTCTCACTCGTTTCTAACTCGTATGTATCTCCTATGTCTCGTACCTTAATGTCTCACCATTGTTCCTGACGTGTATTTCTTAGCTGTGTCTCATTTTGTTTGACCTACATTTATGGCTTGCTCATCTCTGTACCTTACCAGTATACCTCATCTCTGTACCTTACCAGTGTACCTCATCTCTGTACCTTACCCATGTACCTCACCTGTGTAGTAACTTTACCCGTACGCCACACATTTATTTTCCATTTATAACTTACATCAGATTTCTTCCCCAGGTATGTACGTGCCTCTTGATGACTGCTGGTCCCTTTCTGTCGCCTCAGGTAAGATACAGGCTTCGTGTTTACTATTTGTATGTCACGGGGAGAGAGTTTCACGCTCGTGTTGCCCTGTCTCCTGACCCTATGATTACCGGTGTGTATACCCGTACACACACACACACACACACACACACACACACACACACACACACACACACACACACACACACCAGTCTAAACGAGCTACACATTTATCGACCATCTCTGAGGGGAGAATGAACACCTGGGTAAGCTATGGGCCGATTTCCGCGCTCAGATTTCGAACCTGGGTAGGTCCATGCGCGATCTATGTTCAGCGACGCTAACCAGTGAGCCATGTAAGCGGATGTGTGTCTGTGGTACGTGGTGTAGCGGTTAGCGTTCTTGACCATGACGTATTCACAGGTCGCAAAAGGTCGAGCGCGTAGGTTCGAATCCTGGTTGCGGCAGTCGGTCCACAGTGAACTCAGTTGTTCATCCACCCCTAGGTTGGTCGATGGAATGGATGCCTGGCTCAGACTAGGATATATATATATATATATATATATATATATATATATATATATATATATATATATATATATATTCTTTTTTTTTTTTTTGCCGCTGTCTCCCGCGTTAGCGAGGTAGCGCAAGGAAACAGACGAAAGAATGGCCCAACCCGCCCACATACACATGTATATACATACACGTCCACACACGCAAATATACATACCTATACATCTCAATGTGCTCATATATATACACACACAGACATATACATATATACACATGTACATAATTCATACTGTCTGCCTTTATTTGTTGCCATCGCCACCTCGCCACACATGGAATAACAACCCCCTCCCCCCTCATGTGTGCGAGGTAGCGCTAGGAAAAGACACCAAAGGCCCCATTCGTTCACACTCAGTCTCTAGCTGTCATGTAATAATGCACCGAAACCACAGCTCCCTTTCCACATCCAGGCCCCACAGAACTTTCCATGGTTTACCCCAGACGCTTCACATGCCCTGGTTCAATCCATTGACAGCACGTCGACCCCGGTATACCACATCGTTCCAGTTCACTCTATTCCTTGCACGCCTTTCACCCTCCTGCATGTTCAGGCCCCGATCACTCAAAATCTTTTTCACTCCATCTTTCCACCTCCAATTTGGTCTCCCACTTCTCCTCGTTCCCTCCACCTCTGACACATATATCCTCTTGGTCAATCTTTCCTCACTCGTTCTCTCCATGTGACCAAACCATTTCAAAACACCCTCTTCTGCTCTCTCAACCACATTCTTTTTATTTCCACACATCTCTCTTACCATTACATTACTTACTCGATCAAACCACCTCACACCACATATTGTCCTCAAACATCTCATTTCCAGCACATCCACCCTTCTGCGCACAACTCTATCCATAGCCCACACCTCGCAAACATACAACATTGTTGGAACCACTATTCCTTCAAACATACCCATTTTTTCTTTCCGAGATAATGTTCTCGACTTCCAAACATTCTTCAACGCTCCCAGAATTTTCGCCCCCTCCCCCACCCTATGATTCACTTCCGCTTCCATGGTTCCATCCGCTGCCAGATCCACTCGCAGATATCTAAAACACTTTACTTCCTCCAGTTTTTCTCCATTCAAACTTACCTCCCAATTGACTTGACCCTCAACCCTACTGTACCTAATAACCTTGCTCTTATTCACATTTACTCTTAACTTTCTTCTTTCACACACTTTACCAAACTCAGTCACCAGCTTCTGTAGTTTCTTACATGAATCAGCCACCAGCGCTGTATCATCAGCGAACAACAACTGACTCACTTCCCAAGCTCTCTCATCCACAACAGACTGCATACTTGCCCCTCTTTCCAAAACTCTTGCATTCATCTCCCTAACAACCCCATCCATAAAAAAGGGGGGTGACTGTATTGTTGACTGGTTGGTAAGGTTATTTAATGTATGTATGATTCATGGTGAGGTGCCTGAGGATTGGCGGAATGCTTGCATAGTGCCATTGTACAAAGGCAAAGGGGATAAGAGTGAGTGCTCAAATTACAGAGGTATAAGTTTGTTGAGTATTCCTGGTAAATTATATGGGAGGGTATTGATTGAGAGGGTGAAGGCATGTACAGAGCATCAGATTGGGGAAGAGCAGTGTGGTTTCAGAAGTGGTAGAGGATGTGTGGATCAGGTGTTTGCTTTGAAGAATGTATGTGAGAAATACTTAGAAAAACAAATGGATTTGTATGTAGCATTTATGGATCTGGAGAAGGCATATGATAGAGTTGATAGAGATGCTCTGTGGAAGGTATTAAGAATATATGGTGTGGGAGGCAAGTTGTTAGAAGCAGTGAAAAGTTTTTATCGAGGATGTAAGGCATGTGTACGTTTAGGAAGAGAGGAAAGTGATTGGTTCTCAGTGAATGTAGGTTTGCGGCAGGGGTGTGTGATGTCTCCATGGTTATATATATATATATATATATATATATATATATATATATATATATATATATATATATATATATATATATATATATATTTCTTCAACTTCATTTCTTTATTGAAATGAAAATTAACTGCTTAAAGAAAAGAAATGAAGTTGTTGAAAGGTAATGGTTCTCATATATATATACATACATACACACACACACACACACACATATATATATATATATATATGTATATATATATATATATATATATATATATATATATATATATATATATATATATATATATATATATATATATATATATATTTTCTTTTTTCTTTCAAACTATTCGCCATTTCCCGCGTTAGCGAGGTAGCGTTAAGAACAGAGGACTGGGCCTTAGAGGGAATATCCTCACCTGGCCCCCCCCCTCTGTTCCTTCTTTTGGAAAATTAAAAAAAAACGAGAGGGGAGGATTTCCAGCCACCCGCTCCCTCCCCTTTTAGTCGCCTTCTACGACACGCAGGGAATACATGGGAAGTATTCTTTCTCCCCTATCCCCAGGGATAATATATATATATATATATATATATATATATATATATATATATATATATATATATATATATATATATATATATATATATATATATATATTTACATATGTCTTTGTATGTATATGTATGTATACGTTGAAATGTATAGGTATGTATATGTGCAAGTGTTTATGTGTATGTGGGTGGGTTGGCCAATTCTTTCGTCTGTTTCCTTGCTCTACCTTGCTAACGCGGGAGACAGTGACAAAGTATGAGAAAAAAAGAATATATATATATATATATATATATATATATATATATATATATATATATATATATATATATATATATATATATATAGCGTTAATGGGTTGGCCTTGATTAGGACCTCAGCTGCCCGTGCCGTCTCAGTTAACAAAAACGAAACGAAAAACATCGGTAAGCGGATGGGGCAGTAAGGTTAGTTCACGATGCAGTCTGATGAAATTTTCTTCATTATGATATCTCTCCATCAGAGATATCCATGTCATCCATTGGGTTATGATACTAAAGGTGCTGAGGTGTTCGTCTCTTCTTTAGGAATATTTAGGGAGAGGAGAATACAAACACTCATTCCATCTTTAAATGATGTTAATAATACTTGTAATGATTGTAATGATATCATTGATAATAATGGAAATGATGATGATAATGATAATACTTTCACCATTAATGAATATGATAATCTGTTAGACCTGGTAATGCGGGAATGGTTTTGAATCATCATAAGTAGCTCAAGAACGAGTGGGACAAAACGCGTTTCCATGTAGCGCACGGCTGCTTGAGCCGACCTCCAGTCCCGCCAAGCCTACTTCGTGACACGGAACTACACGCTCTTTAGCCACCAAGGGAGTCGCTCCAGGCTGTCACCACACTGGCTGAAGACACGATATTAAGGACGTGAGGAGTTATAATGAAATAATCAAAGAGGCGGTAATTTCTGTGAAGAATCCTTGGTCTGTAACGATTGGATGGTCGTCTGGCCTTCGCCTCGTTAAAGGTAAAGGTTATTAACAACAGGTTTCAGAATTAATGATCTGTGTACAGTTGACCGGCGAGGTGCGGGTGCCTTGAAGACTGGGTCGTGTTCACATGCCGTCAGAACGACTGGAGTGAGACAGTTGGTGCAACGGGTCAGTGCAGCCCACATGTTCACATGTTTCAGGATGAAATTCACGTCAGAATAACCAGCTTCCTCCTAACCGCCTGACTGCGGACACAGTAGCTGAGACGCGCGGACTTGAGTGATTCGCTCTGGAGATCGACATTATCGTTAGAGATGAAGAGTGCGGCCATTTTCCCAGTGTAGGGGAGGAGGAGCTACCAGACTGCCCATCATTCCTTTCTTTGAGCAGACAGGCAAGTAGCGCACGCAGGCTACTGGGTCTTTGTGTCCGGACGCAACGGTGGCAGTCGTGGCGTGAAATTTTGCGCAGGAAATGAACCAGCATTACTCCGTCTCTTACGGTACACGCACCGAAAGAAAGAACAAGACGAACAGTGAGCAGTAATGAAGTAAGATGAACAACAGCAATAATTCTTACGACAAAAAAATTCACAAAAGGATTTCAACAGCGCAACACGACACAACGAAAATATCGCTCATTATATGAAGACGAAGATAATGACCAAGGTACAGCAGCGGTGAGGAACTACTTTACATAAAGACTGTTTGCTACGTGCTCGGGAGGCGAGCGAAGGAACAGCAGAGAAACTTGTGTTATTTCCCCTCCCGTGTGGGGGATGCACAAAAGACGGGCGCAAAGACCGCTAACATCGGCTGTGTCGTGTACTGCAAGACAACGTTGCTCCGAGAGTGGAGTTGATACAAGGAAGATGTGAGGAGGTCCGCAGCCTCTCTTGTCCATGGCGGACGTACAGAAGGCTGGGGCGGCGACGCTGCTCACGTAAGATACGCTGAGAGGTAACAGCAGGCGATAGATGTCAGGGATGTGCTTAGATGTGCCTACAATAGGGTTGTGCAGAGAGTAATTAACCTCAGACGGAATATTATCCCTGCAATACACATCAGGAATGTACAAAAAAAGAGAGAAAAAACTGTTGTTGATGACGAGTCAGAGCTGTGCAGACAACAGTAGCCCTACGATGTTCCTCAAAGATGTGAGATAACTGGACGATGCACATCAGGGAAATCCAGAAAACAGGAGTCATCCACAGCTGGCATTTAGGGTGTTGAGGGGAATCACCGCCAGGAATGTCTTTGTGGGCGGCAGTTGGTGAGGGCGGCACGACTTGCGGCCGGGTCGTCCCAGTGAACCAGGGGTCGTGACCCGCCGAGATAAAGGTCAACCATTTCTCACTTGGGGGGCCACAGGAGGCGAGGACACGTAGCGGGATCTCCGGGCCGCTACCTGGGGCACCTCCCAGTGATCCACAGGTTACATGACGCTACAGGGCGCCTCGCATGCCTCCCATGGTGCAAACGCCACAGGGTGGGTTCCTCGTCAGACTTTCATGGTGCTGACACTACGTGGATACATTCTTCTAGCTCCTCATAGTGCTGACACTACGTGGATACATTCTTCTAGCTCCTCATAGTGCTGACACTACGTGGATACATTCTTCTAGCTCCTCATAGTGCTGACACTACGTGGATACATTCTTCTAGCTCCTCATAGTGCTGACACTACGTGGATACATTCTCTTAGCCCTTCATGGTGCTGACGTTGCATAGATCCCCTCTTGTAGCTACCCATAGTCTTGACAGTGCGTGGATCCACTTCCCTAACTCCCATTGGTGCTGGTGTCTTGCACTTGGCTCCTCGTGGTTCTGACGGTGCTGGACGAGGATGTAACCAATGGGCACTGTCGGGGCAATTCTGGATGGTGTTCAGCGTCCTTCAATACGTGTCTGTTGAAGTTTTTTGTTATATGAGTTGACGTTCATGGCATTGATTCTACCAGAATGACCGTAAAACATTTGATCGCAGCAATACTAAATCAAGTGATCACTTACATTTGAAGCCGTGTCCATCCCCGGGGCAGTAGGCATCACCCGGAGATTACTGACATTAATCCTGGGTCTGAGAATGGCTCTGAGGAGAGTCTTGTCATTGTTTCCTCGCGGCTCAAGACGAGCATCATGAAGTCTGGCATTATGTCTGCTAGGGAGAGTGTGGGAATATTCCAAGAGTTCTTGCAGTATTTCAGAGGTTTGAAGCGGTAGAATAGTCAGCTCTGGTGATTTTCCCCAGCGAGTATTTGAGACGTGTTTCAGCTCCAGCAGTGCCTGCAGAGGAGTTACTGTGGAACCCAGCAGCATCGATGAAGGTAGGGGTTCAGGCACTGCCTCAGGGTAAATGTTAACTGTGCTGTTACTGTGTTGTCTTTTCAACTGTCTCTCTTATATTGTGCTCCTGGGACTGTGCCCGTTACTGCAAGCCAGAACTGCGCTGACGGTCAATGGTTTGAAGTGAGTGAGACATAGGGAGCTCTTGGTGCCAGACCTTCGAGCGTTGTTTGGATAACCTTGCCTGTGTGTTCCTAGACGAACACACGTATTTGTAAATTGGTGTCTTTGGTAACATGCAATGTTGTAAGTATTTGCTGACACACACCTCTCTCTCTCTCTCTCTCTCTCTCTCTCTCTCTCTCTCTCTCTCTCTCTCTCTCTCTCTCTCTCTCTCTCTCTCTCTCTCTCTCTCTCTCTCTCTCTCTCTCCATTGTCGCTAGATTACTGCACGTACCGTATACTTTGGTCCATACGTCGTCTCTCCTGTTGAAGATTCTGTTGAATGATTCCTGACGTACACCTAAATTTTAATCCTGGTGCGTAAGGTGTCATCAGACATCGCGGGAAGCCGCTCTCGTTCCCAGACACACGTGACCAGCTCCACCAGTAAACTCTGTAGCGGATGATCAGTCCTAAAGACAGAGCAGACCCTTTTTTACGGTGTGGGTCAACCAGGGCGCTGAGAATGTAAATGTAGGAACGAGCGACTTGTTTTAAGTAGGTGATCACACCGATTTTTGTGAAAGGTTGTGGACTAGAGGTTTGAGGTAGTGCTACTTTTAGCCCACGAGTCCCGTGCCAAGAAAGACGCGATGTAGATGAACTTTATGCATTCATGAGCGAAAGTAAAGGATGAGTCTGTCATAGATTGTCAAACATAGCAGTGAGAGGGACACAGTGGGAGGTGTGTGTGTGTTGTGTGTGTGTGTGTGTGTGTGTGTGTGTGTGTGTGTATGTATGTTATAACCGAAAGGTTCCGAATTTCAACCACTTCGCCGTTAAGTCGAAAGTCGCTGGAGCACACACACCCATCAGGCCGGCCGCCCCCTTGCAGGAAACACACGAGCGTCGGCGCTGAGCATCAGGTCATATGATGTACCCGCGGGGTTGACGGCCACAGTAATAATAACCTTTTAACCTCTGGAATCGGTTATGATGTAGCGCCGTTCTGTTGCATCATCCAGCGAATAATAAGCTGGCGAACAGCTGCAGATGGTAGGTAGTTAAGCCATTATTATCAGACGTAACGCGGCGGGGCAAATGTGATAAGCATGACTGTCAGCTGTTGGTGTTACGGAGGAGGCATTTACCTTGGCAACTGGGGTGTTGGTAAGGGAAGGGGAGGGGGATCTTGGGGATAGTAGAGGGTGTTGAAGTGTCATGCTGATGGTGCAAGTGTTAAGGGGGGGACGAGGAGGGGAGGTTATAAAGGGAAGCGGGAGTCAAATCGCTTAATTTTCACCCACGGAAGTAAGAGGAATCTTCTCGCCAATTATATACACACTTCCTGTGTGTTTGGGTCCGCGTTTGGTGATTACAGACGCTGGGAGAATGCGTGAGGTAGATCGAGTTAATGAATATAAAAAGCCCTGATGCTGTCTGTCTCACTTTGGGGTGAATACTGGGGAATTCCTGCGTTGTCTTTGTCACTTTGGAGTGAGCAGTGACGGACCCCTGTGTTGTGGTTGTCACTTTGTTATGTATAGTGACTTACCCATGTGTTGTCTGTCTCATTTTTAACCCGTCTGACCAGTTTGTTTATCTCGTTTTTCTAAATATCCACACAGATTTCTGCATACTCACCGTATTTTTAATTTTTTTTGACTAAGTATTTCTCTTTGTGAGCAGACATATCTCCTCTTGCGTATATAATGTTAGGAGGATAAACATTACAGTCCACGTCCCTCCTGCGTATCGTAGAAGGCAAGTAAGAGTGGGTAATGGGGAGAGGAGGGGTTGGTACTACCGTCCTAGTAAGCCTCGTCCTCCTTCCCTCACTCCTCTCCTTCAGTGGTCATCCATCACCAGCTCCACACACGCATTAGCCTATCATATCCTCTCTAAGAGTAGTGGGAGGGAAGGGGCCAAGGGAGGGCTTTTCCTTGAATACTCAGTTTCTGATGCTGCCTTGCTACGGTGGGAGAGGCGAACCTATATCAAGTATAAAGTTGGTGCCACCGCACAGGCCAGTTCTTCTCAGTCATTTGCTTGTCCTCTGTCCAGTCATGTGCTTTCCTCTTAGTCTGTAGGACGTCAGTACCGCACGTCTTGCAGGCATCGACAGCTTTGGTTACGTCGCTGATGTTGACGTATGGGTCAGTCTGAGGCGGGCGGCCTGTGTGTTGGGCAGCAGCAGCAGCAGCAGGGTTGCCTGCCTGCTGGCAACAATGTCTCTCGCTCTGATGGACAGATAAGCAGCGGGCTGCTGCAGGTGGCGGCCCCCCCGAGGCTGGCTGAGGGCTTGGTGAAGGCCAGGAGGTTGTACAAGGGCAAGTTGTGGGAGTTGTGGTGGTAAAGAGGCTTTGTGCGATAGTTCATAATGGAGGGGTAAGTATAGTAAAGGAGAGGTTGTAGGGCTAGTAAGTAGTAAAGGGAGAGGTTGTATGTCTTGTGGTTGATAAAGAGGAGGCTGTAGGGGTAGTGGGTAATAAGAATAGATGTTGTAGGAATAGTGGGTAGTAAGAGGAGAGGTTGTAGGGATAATGGGTAGTTAATGGAGAGGTTGTATAGGTAGTGGGTGGTTAAGGAACAGGAAGTGGGTAGTTAAAGAAGAGATTATGGATAGTGGTGGTGGTTGTGGCGGAGGAAGAGGGGGCAGGGGTGGTGAGGAAGTTAGCGTAGTTGTAGGCCCAAGACGAAGGTAGTGGAGTTGGAGGGACATGGAGGAGAGCCCAAGGAATGAAATGTATGTGGAGGTAATGCGAAGTGATGGTTAAGGGGTCGGTATGGGTGAAGGTCTGTGACGGTGCAGAGGCTGATGGGTTTATGATAGGCTAATGGGTGTGAGGAGCTGGTGATGGATGACTGCTGAAGGTGAAGAGTGAGGGAGGGAGGACCAGGCCTACTATGACAGTGGTTTTACACGTAGGAACCGACTTCCAAGTCTCTCATTCACGCAACTGTACAGGAGTGGAAGACAGCAGATTTAGGTTAGAAAGATGGCACACCAGAGTCTGTGTTTTCCCCATGGTAGTCTTTATGTAAAGCCACATCTAAGGTAACGTTATGTATCGCCCAATTAGCTTGACGTCCGTACTGGTCAACCTTACGGAAACATCACTGCAGACAAGATTGTAAATCATGTAAAGGGTCTCCATATGATTAACAATTCGAAGTCGTGATTTTCGACGCATTTGTTCATGTTTGACAAATACACGTGATTTCCTTCGTCACATTATCACCATCTGTGGTGATGTCATCTATTTAGATATTCAAAAGATATTCTATAAGGTCCCGCATCATAGTTTACTATCAAAATTAACGCACTTCGGTGATGAAAAAATTGGTTGACTGACCCTAAATGGAGAAGAATGATTAAGGGCAAAGCCTCAGAATGGCTTGTCGTTAAAACTGGAGAGCTGTGAAACAGGGGAACATATTTGGAAGACTGTATAGTTAGGGCATTCGAGTCTTTACACTTCACTGGTACGTTCCAACATTAATGATTTATATTCGGTTTTGACCACCTTACTTGTGTATAGACATGGTTAGATCACAGTGGTGTGTTACTAGGATGATTCCCGAACAAAAGAACAAATGCTTTGAGAACCGTATAGATGACCTTAATGTATTTATCATAGAGAAAGTTAAGAGATGGTAGAATACAGGTATTGAGAAATATTAAAGGCCTCGACAGTCCTGATCAAATCAGGTATTTAGGACGATTAGTTACATTTCACTCAGAAAACTGAATGGAGACTCAGGCAAGTGTTTTGCTTCGACCAAGGCAGAATACTCTTTCTTCAACGGGATTGGTGACGTATGGAAATGACGCACCAAGAAGAGAGGTTGTAAGTTACAACAGAAATACGACTGAGGTTATTTAGGCCTTCTTAGTTTTGGAAAATATTTACAGGCATTTCTCCTTAGCCATCCAAATGCTTCTGTAATTTCCACACTAAGCTCTTTGCCTCCGATCTCTTCCGCTAACATAGACACCCTCGGGAAGACCATATTGATCTGTTGTGTCTGCGTTCTTTTGTATTCCTCGGTAGTATGGTTAGGCCGAGAGTTCCTGATACAGCAAGGTCGTCGTGTTCAGTGGCCCATGAATGAAACATAAGCGACGATACCGATAACCAGGAGGTGTGTGGGGGTGGGGGTGGGGTGGGGGGGTAAGGGGGGTCAGCGAGCCCCAGCTCCTATACCCTCCCCCTACGGAGTTATGGCCCTTCTCCCTGTATGGTGAAGTCCCCAGGTTGGTGTTGTGTTACAATAACAGAGATCTATGGGTGGAGAGAGAGAGAGAGAGAGAGAGAGAGAGAGAGAGAGAGAGAGAGAGAGAGTAAACTTTTCATCCCAGCCACGCCATATCGGTGGAATGAAGATGATAATGAAAAAAGAAAGATGGTTAAAGGTGAATGTTTGATACTTGGGGTCGATGGGTGCAGGTGAGTCTGTCTCCTCTTGCATGTTTGCCTCAGCCAGCCCAACCATCACCTCTTTTGTAAGCCAGCCCAGCCATCACCCCTTGCCTCAGCCAGCCCAGCCATCACTTCTAGCCTCAACTAGTCCAACTATCACCTCTTCCTTCAGCCAGCTTAGCTACCATCTCTCGCCTCAGCTAACTCAGCCATCACCTCTTGCCTCAGCCAACTCAGCTATCACCCCTTGCCTCAGCCGGCCCAGCCATCACTTCTAGCCTCAACTAGTCCAACCATCACCTCTTCCCTCCGCCAGCCTAGCTATCATCTCTTGTTTCAACCAACCCAGCCATCATCTCTTGCCTCAGCCAGCCCAGCCTTCACCATTTGCCTCAGCCAGCCCAAACACTATTCCTTTTGTTTCAGCCACTCCCAGGCATCATCTTTTTTCTCAGCATGGGCTAGGGGCGGATCCAGAGGCAGATCCAGGATTTTAGAAAGTGAGGGGAGGGGGGTCGAGATTGCTTGAATATCCAGAATCAATAGCCGGTTGTCACTAAAGATACCAAACATATGATGTAAAAGAATATTTGTCACATTTTCTTCCTATCTTTCATACTATAGCCATTGGTTGCCCCATTACCTCGTGCCTTAGCTTTCCAAGTCATGAGTTCTTGCCTCATCCTATCCAGCAGTTACCTTCAGCCTCAGGTTGACAAACAATGTGTCTGTACTCTCGCTTGTAACACCCAGCGTGGCCGACTTCTAGACTCCGTGTGTTGCATCTCTTCCCCGGGTCTTCCGTTCCGTCTCCACTGTTGTACTTTCATCTCTGTAGGTGAAGGTATTGCATCATGTTGATTATATCTTCTTGCCTTAGCAAGCCATCGTAAAAACTCCAGGTTTGTAAGATTTCATATTCTTAAGTGTTGTCATGATTCCGTTTCGTGTGCTTGGAGTAATTTGCCCGTGGTAATTACATTTTAGTGTCTGGAACTGTACAGTATACTGTATCCCAAACATACAACTTTGTGCAAGACAAGACCTTATACACTAATTATGTTGGTGTATGGAAGGAGTCCATCAGGCAAACGTGAGGGAAGGGAGCGTTGTTCTCAAGGGCAAGTTGTTCCTGAAGAAGTGTCAGGTCATGCCAGCCGTCCTTGTTGGCGCCGCCCGTCACAGGCCAGAGACCGGCAGCTAGTGCTGACGCTCCAGCTGGTGTTAACGGCTCTTTTGTTATGGACGACCCAACAGATGTAAACATCTCAGCTGGTCTGAGTCATTTGTCTCGGATGGACGACTGAGAGGCGTTGGATGTCTCAGCTGATCTGTTCCAGGAGCTGGTGTCCTCCGCAGCGACCAAAACTTATGATCACTGAAAAACAAGCCAGGTGCTCGGGCTGGCCGGACCTCTCACATGATTCCCCAACTTCAAGGAGCTCTTGTGTGGGTTGTTGGCTCGGGCAGCTGCAGCGTAGATCCGCGTCTCTGCCGTGTGGAGGTTTGAGCGTGGACCTGCTGCTGCTAGTGTACTCGCTCTGCATGTTACAACGGCTTGCGTCTTGTTTACGTAACATCAGCCACACTCACCCTCACCATTCACCGCCCACCCCAGACACCCCACACTCTTCGCTCTTCCTCTCCTCTAACACGTTCGTCTATCAGTGCAGCCATCACCCATCTTCGCCATAACACCCACTTACCAACTACATAAATGCAACACCGTCTCTTAATTGTATTGCTGTAGTTGAATATTGTTGTTGCCATGGGGCACTTGTAGTTCGCCATGGCCTAATCAAGTGCCTTTGTCGAATTATACCTTCGGGCTGGCAAAAACAAGGCAGACTTGAGGTGACTCCGTCTAAGGTCGTGATACCGATACGCCTGGACACAACGCCTGCTAGTGAGAAGAACCCAGTCCGTCCCTCCCACCATCTGGCGCCAGTGTTGTAACGGGTGAGTCTGAACTGATGCCTCCAGTGTCATCTCTTACTTTCTCTCGATAATGAAAACAAGAATAATGATAATGATAAAGAAAAGTAGTAGTTGTAGTAGTAGTGGTAATAGAAGAGATGTAACAATAACGATAATTATATTGATTATAATGATAATGATAATGATAAAACTATTAATGATGATTTATGGTTAGTTTTCAAATAATTGACCATAGTCTGAAAATGCAAAGAAAATACACCGGGTAATAATGGCAGTGGGGGCTTTACAGGGGGGGGGGGGTGGCCAACTAGTCTCACAAGACTAAATGGTACTGGTCGAGCTGGGATGTAATAGTTTACGTACATTCGAGTGTCTGTGTTTCTGTGTTTATGTGTTAGAGTGTCTTTGTTTTACGGTGTTTATGTTTTATGTATCCTTACGTTTTCGTGTCAGTGTGCTTGTGTGTGTGTGTGTGTGTGTGTGTGTGTGTGTGTGTGTGTGTTATATGTGTACGTATTACATGTATTCGTTCATGTAGTCTGTCCACATGCTTTAGTGGATGTGTTAGTGCACCCATATATCCGTCAGTGTGTCTGTATTGCGCCAACAGTCTCCGTGATTGGATCCAATTAATATGAAAAAGAATAGAACACCCAGTTTAAAAGACTAGGCTGTGTTTCATGGTCGTCCAGAGTTGAACCCATCCAGAGTAATTCTTCATTCCAGCACACTAGCTAAGCCTGGCCTCGCTGCCCGCCATATATGATCCCGGACGGCGGCGCGCAGGTGTTGGTAAATATATTTTCACCACGCGCGGGAACCAGAACAGCAGAATTACTATCTGGCGAATGGATATATTGCCTGTCCTGCAACATATAGTGGCTCTATACTGAGGTTTATAACCTGAGGTGTTCAGTGGTTAAGGTGTTACACCTCACTAACCACAGATGGATGGATGGGTGTGAAATGATTCTTGTGCAATGGATTTATTGGTTTCCTTATCGAGTATGATACCATTAGAACCCTTGTCTAGCCATTTAGAACAACTCTGCACCATCCTAGTCAGCCTAGACGCGAAAGATGAGTCCTTGAAAGCATGGCGAACGTACAGGAGCGTGAAATTTCCCCATAGTAATCAAATTCTGCTTTAAACAGAGTATGAGAGTAATGTACATATGCAGAGTCCAAAGATAGTCAGCTCACTTGCTTTGGTTGACCAGGATTGCGGGCTGCTGCTTCAAACAGCCTGACTGTATAGAGGAGCGACATTGCAACTTAGGTTCAGACCGAGCTGTGGAGGTTCAGGCAAACCTCGTTTAGTGTTTGAGCCTAGCACTTACGGTGGATGCCCAGCGTTGTGTGATGTATCAGCAAATGGCCCCGAAGTACGGCACATGACCCCAGAATATTCGCTAATACCCCAACGTTCGTTCAGCAGCTGACCATAACGTTCAGTATATGACTCCAACGTTTAGCAGCTGACCATGACGTTCAACAGGTGACTCCAACGTTCAGCAGCTGACCATAACGTTCAACATATGACTCCAGTGTTCAGCAGCTGACCATAACGTTCAACATATGACTCCAGTGTTCAGTAGCTGACCATAACGTTCAACATATGACTCCAGTGTTCAGCAGCTGACCATAACGTTCAACATATGACTCCAGTGTTCAGCAGCTGACCATAACGTTCAACATATGACTCCAGTGTTCAGCAGCTGACCATAACGTTCAACATATGACTCCAGTTTTCAGCAGCTGACCATAGCGTTCAACATGTGACTCCAGTGTTCAGCAGCTGACCATAACGTTCAACATATGACTCCAGTGTTCAGCAGCTGACCATAACGTTCAACATATGACTCCAGTTTTCAGCAGCTGACCATAACGTTCAACATATGACTCCAGTTTTCAGCAGCTGACCATAACGTTCAACATATGACTCCAGTGTTCAGCAGCTGACCATAGCGTTCAACATGTGACTCCCATCATAAAGAAAATTCATGATCGAGCTCGTCGCGCGTCTACACTACCCACCACCCACCCACCGGGCGGGCCTCTGGAAGGCCTGTGTAATCAGATTTGATACATTACGTGTAATCATTACATTCCGGGTCGTTACGTAATACAGACATTAGTTAATCAATTATGAAAGGTTTCTTTTACGTACAGTACAGTCTGATAATAGGTCAGATAATTTTTTTCTTCACTGTTTCCGCTCATGTAATTATACCTTTGTGGATAATTTCCTGTAGATTATTTCACAGCTTGTTGCCGAATTATAGCACCGGGTAGCAGCAATTTGCTCGCTCAGAGAGTGCAAGGTAAATATAGATGTGATTATATTGGAAGGGAAAGTGTATGTAATGATGATCTCAGCGCGGGAAATTACATTTACGCTGTGTTCTCCTTTCTTCTTTCTTCTTCTTGTTCTTCACCCTAAACAATCACGCTTTGCGCCATTCCATCATTTTCGGGTCTATTGACTTGAGACTTGGTAGGAGTGAACCTTGATTTCATTCATACGCCTGTCTTGGAAAGGATTTTTTTTGGCATCCCAGGCCAAACAGCCCGAAAACATATTTTTTGAGGGCTGTTGTTCTTTACGAACTCCTCAGGTGTTTGCAGACTTGACGTAAAGGTAGAAAGGTTATAGGAAGAGTGAAAGACGAGAGAGGGAAGGGAATTCCAAAGCTTCGCTATTCTAGGAAAGGAGGAGGTGTCATAAAGGTCAGTTTTTGTGTAGCTGATCTCACAGAAACTATGGGAAGCAGCAGCCAGACGGCTGCCACGGTTGTCAGAAACACACACCGATAGCTTACGAGAGGAGGAGGGGAACACCACAGTGGAGGGTAGAGCAGCGGTTGGAGAGAAGAGATGCCTGAAAATTAGTGAGACTTAAGGCCTGTGGTCTCAATCTGGCTTACACAGAGGTGGAGGAAGAAGCACCTCGCTCCATATATATATATATATATATATATATATATATATATATACAGAGAGAGAGAGAGAGATAGATAGAGAGAGAGAGAGAGAGAGAGAGAGAGAGAGAGAGAGAGAGAGAGAGAGAGAGAGAGAGAGAGAGAGAGAGAGAGAGAGACGTATTGATAGATAGGTAGTTATGCAAACCTAGGACCCCTTTTGTGGGGTTCCTGCAGCTTCTAGGCTGCTCTTCCTACGGCTGCAGGATAAAGTAGTGTGTTTTTGTGCGGGAATTCCCTCGACGAAGTTGTACTCCCCTCTTCTCCAAGAAACACAACAAATGACAAAACATAAACACACTGGAATGATTCGACATGCACCATACAACTGTCCTCCTAGCCCAGTCTTAAACTCCGTATGACCAGACGTACACCCAGCTAAAACTAAAATCCCCAGGCATGCATGAGTTACACTTTCTTGTCTGCTTTTTTTGGACACCGTCCCTCTTTCCAACACAACAAACATTGGTTCATCATATCACAAGGCCCCCTCATATCCAATGCAACTTCTGCACTGAAGACGTTGAACACATTCTCCACAATTGTCCTCTGCTCACCCCACAAAGACATGTGCACAACGTCACCGCATTTCTCGTCAAGTGATGCAGCCCAGTGGATGTGGCCAGTTTCCTGAGCGATGTAAGGATCTCACGTAAAGAAATAATAGGACAGAGAGGTAAGATGCGGTATGATATACCTCGCCTCTTCCTTGATGTTCATAACATTGGTGAAGACAGTAACACTTCCGCTTACAGAAAGCCTACTAATGTTGGCTGATGCCTGAGGGTGGCCAGTGAATGATCTAACCGCTACAAAACGAGTGTTAGAAGGTCCTCCAGTAGAAGAGCCTTTGAGAGCTGCTCAAGTTGGGACACCTTCCACCAGGTACCTCAACGACTGCAGCTGATACTGGCTTACCTCAGATACACCAACAACGGTATAAAAGGTGAGATAAAGAAGTACAAAGACGCACACCTCAGCGTATTTAGTTCGAACACGTACGATGACGGCACAATCAAACGATACATCTACGGGAAATTTTCCCCTAGTTACAAAGCTGATGAGCGGGTACTTCGTCATACCTTTGAGAACATCACGAGTCAGCAGTGAGGACAAAGGTGATAGAAATCAGCAGCCTGATTACGAAAAAAGACATGATAACCTAGAAGAACATTGCCGGCTTCATCACATGGATTACATTGGCATTACCGCCACCTTTTTGGATGTGGGGGACTAGCTGCACCGGAGAGAGAGAGAGTGCTCCTAAGCAGCATATGTTCCAGCAGAACTCGAGTAGCCTAACCACAAACGACCCGATGAACACCACCAAAATTATAAAATCTAATCATGACAAAAGGAAGCCAAGGATCACAGAAGCCTTCTTGGTGTGAGAATATTCACCTGCTCTTATTTAGGCGGGTGAACTCGTGTATTTACTCTCAGCATTTACATCCTGCCAGCAGCTCCTAATCAAGGATATATAGAGCGAGCCTAACATACACAGCAGCCAATAGGAAGACGCCCTTTCTTGGCTCGCCACGTTTCCATCCGCTCCTCCGAACAAAAGACCCACACTTCGCTTAACCCCGTCTTTCAGCCACCGAGATAATGCACTGCCAGATCAGAGGATCAGAAGCTGGCACATCCTCTCCTGGGGATGGGATAGGTTCTCGAAATATTACAGTGCGATTTTATGAAGGTAAAAAGTAAACTTTGGAGATTTGATTTTCAGTCTCCCACATGTATTTACAGCAACCATAGGAAGCTCGTTAATACTTGATAGGCACCTGGTCTTTAGCAAAACGTGAGCACACACACACACACACACGCACACCCATAAATAAATAAATAAATAAATATATATATATATATATATATATATATATATATATATATATATATATATATATATATATATATATATATATACTGTAAGGTTAACGGGAATTAACCATCTGAAATCAGTGTACAGAAGTCTTTTCTGGTGTTGGGGTGTGGGCGGGCGGAACCGGTCTAACTGTAGGTTAAACACCACCCGGATACTCGACCCTACACGCTCTTTGTCTCCGTTGTACGTAACCGTCTTGTCCCGTTGATCCTTGCTCCTGTTCGGTGAGGTATTTCTTTTCTCTTACTCTGTAAAGCGAGACAGAAGATGGTGACGTCGT
>NC_092236.1:20412017-20424517 GCF_036320965.1 Panulirus ornatus | reverse complement strand
GCAGGGGATCATAGGTCACTATTTTTGTCCCAGCTTTGGGCTTTTTTTCTTTTGACTCTTTTGGGCTACGTGTGTGTGTGTGTGTAGAGGTCAAGGGGTATATCACCGTGCTTGTATATAGTGTATGATAGGTTGGGATGGTTCATGGTAACACTGATCCCATTATTTTTACAATGATGTTTCTTGAGTATTATGTGGTATGTTGGGGATGATGGATCATAAAGGAATGTATATTTGGTATCTTGCATTCAGTTGGTAATGTCAGCCTTTATCATTATTATTATCATTATTTCTTTTCTTCTTCTTCTCCTTCTTCTTCTTCTTCTTCTTCTTCTTCTTCTTCTTCTTCGTCTTCTTCTTCGCTATTATTATTATTATTATTATTATTATTATTATTATTATTATTATTATTATTATCATTATTACTATTATTATTATTATGATTATCATTATCATACATGAGAGCGAGAGTGGATGTGTGCGAATGAAGCCAATGTATGTTTGTTCTTGACGCTACCTTGCTGAGGCAAGAAGAGATAATTAGCTATGAGATTATTATTATTATTATTATTATTATTATTATTATTATTATTATTATTATTATTATTATTATTATTATTAATAGTTGCAGTAGTAGTGGCAGTCGTATTATATTGATGTTATCTTTATTGTCTTAACTTTTAATATTTATCGTTTCTTAGTTGTCTCTGATTTCTCCTTAGTTAGATTTGCTTTTCATCTTTGTCTTATACTTTCAATATCTTCTCTATTATCCTGTCTCCTTATATGTATGTTAGAAATTTGAGTATTATTCCCATCCTCCAGCAGATAACTTCGTCATGAAGGGCCAGGTGTTCTTTTACCTGGCTTTTCCATTGTAATGTGATTTTTCAAGTCCAGATTCATAGCCTTAACTTCACGTCCTCGACACCCCCACCACCACCACACCTGGAAGGCATCCAGAGGCAATGATAACAGTTAAGTTTAGGTTCTCATATTGTTGGTTGGTAGTAAAACACACACACACACACACACACACACACACACACACACACACACACACAAGCTCTGGTCATTAAGGAAGTGCAGGGTAATGGGGGATCCCTGTACGGGTAACAATGATAGATTATCGGACGCAGATAACAAAGACAATGCGTCAGCCGGGCCGCACGGAGAGTCATTTGATACGCCGCTGTGACGAAGTGTGGTTGACCAAGGTATACTCGCTAGAAATGGAATTATTATTCTGAAACATACTCCGAGTAATATAACCAGGGTATATTCCAAACGTATTCGGTTTTAGTTTTCTTAATTATATTTTTATCATTCATGGACACACGTCGTCATCGTGGCCAAGTCTTAAATGAAAAAATAAAAGAACTTTGACGAGGAAGAAGTTGATAAATAAGAAGAAATGTAATCTAAAAGTTTCGGAGGCGATGCAGAACCTGCCTTTTAAAAACAGTCGGGTCATAACTGCTAGGAAAGACAGACGAAGGTAAAGAGTTCCAGAGCTTGGCGGTGGACTGAAAGAAACAGACGGCACAATGGCCCACCCTTGAGCCCCCAAACTGCTACACAGTAATCATATGACGCAATGGCTTTTCGGTCTTTATATGGTACTTATCTACTTATGGTCAGAGTAATTGCCCAGAGCACTCCTGGTTGCAGAACATTACGCAGATGTAGACACACACAGTGATAGGGCACTGGACTCTCGTTCGGAAGTGACGCACTGTAAGAACAGTGAGGTAACTGTTAGGATTAACAGATGTTGTACGTCACTGTTACTGCACAGTGAGCTAGTGTGTTGTGTTGCTACTTCGCAGCGCCAGGGAGGCTCACCAGAATACTGTGGAAGCAACAGAAGCGAGTGAGAAGTAAGCCAGTCGTTAAGGTAGCATATACAAGACAGCAACGAGACAAGCCAATAGCAACACATGCCAGCAACATGACAAGCCAATTACAGCACATGCCTTTAAAAAGACAAGCCAGTAAGAACGCGTGCCAACAACAACAAAGACAAGCCAGTATCAGGACATGGCAACAGCAAGACAAGCCAGTAACAACGCATGCCAACAAGACAAGCCAGCAACAGCGCAGGTCAGCAACAACACAAGCCGTCCAGAGGTCATACCTGCCACAAGACAAAAGAAGAGAGGCTGGTGGTGAAGGTGTAGTCTGCCGCCATGGGAAGGTGCCCCACACACAAGTTGACCCACAGTAACCCTCTCTCTCTCTCTCTCTCCCACCATCCCCTAGATCCAACCACCTTCCTTCCCTCTCCATCGTTCTCACCACCCCGTCCTCCCTTCCACCTCCCCTCCGCACACACACACACACACACACACACACACACACACACACACCGTCACCTGTCCTCTCTCGCCTTGGACCCGTCACGTCAAAGAACTCGTCCAACCTCACTCACCTCTGGAGAAAGGGCGAGAAATCAATCATAGAGAAATTGTCACAGATGCCATATGAGATGAGTCGTAATGGCGAATTCTCTCACTATCATCAGTGTCCGCTGTTGCTACGCTGGTTTCGCTACATGGTTACGTGTGAAGTCGTGAAGAAAACTGGCGAATGTACGCATTTGTTACCTCATTTGTCGAGGAAAAACACAATCAACGGGAACGATATTCTCACACCTGATGAGAGAGTTGCTGAAACTTGTTATTACAAAGGGTGAAAAGGAAAGCCGGTCGAGGTTCACCCGCGGTGAAGTGCAAGGCGGGCGAGGACGCGTGAGAACCTTGTTGACTGGCTGGTGAGTCTTGCGGAGCCGTGTGGATCCTGTGACTGGTGAGCCGTGTGAGAACTGTGACTGGCTGGTGAGTCTTGTGGAGCTGTGTGGCTCCTGTGACTGGTTGGTGAGTCTTGTGGAGCTGTGTGGATCCTGTGACTGGTGAGCCGTGTGAGAACTGTGAGTGGTTGGTGAGTCTTGTGGAGCTGTGTGGATCCTGTGACTGGCTGTTGAGCTGGTGAGCCGTGTGGAGCTTGTGACCGGCTGGTGAGTCGGTTAGCCATGGGGAGCCTGATGATTGACTGGCCAGTCTCCCAAAGCCGTGTAGAGCCTGGTGACTGACTGGTGGGTTTTCCTAAGCCGTTTGCAGTGTGGTGAGTGATGAGTATCCCGGTGAGTGATAAGGGTCGTGGAGCATGGTGAGTTGTGAGGGATGTAGAGCTTGGTGTGGGATGTGGTACCTGGTTAGTGGTGAGGTGTTTAGCGCCCGGTGAATGATGAGGGTTGTGGATCATGGTGAGTGATGAGGGGTATAAAGCCTGGTAATTGATGAGGGCTGTGGAGCTTGGTGAGTAGTGAGGAGTGTAAGGCCTGGTGAGTGGTGAGGGGTGTGGAGACTGGTCGAGTGGTAAGCCGAGTGTACGTGGTGAGACTGGTGAGTGGCGAAGGTTAGCCAGCGACAGGATACCGTCGTGACTGGCTGGAGGCTCATCTGAAGCCGTGTGACCCATCAACACTATACCACAATCTCTGCCGGACCGAGGCCTTGCTGCCATCCTCAGTTTCCCTCACTTGTGTAAACGATTTACTCACAGTAGCTGCTGGAACGGAATGTAAATGAATTACCGCATGTGTTTACACTTCTGAGTTATAAAGTACACAATTACATCAAGGATCGTGCGATATTACACAAGGAAGTTTACATCGAGTCACATGAAGGGACACGGGCCACTGTTAAGTTTCTTTGTCGGCCATGAAGACAAAGACACAAGCAACCGTTATTTACATCTGTGTAAAAGGGCCTGTGTTTACCCCGTTGTAAGAGTGCTTGTCTGTACAGAGGGATGATGGAGAGCAGACAGAGGGCGAGCAAAGGGTCAGGCGTAACACTGGTGGCTGTGTGTGTGTGTGTGTGTGTGTGTGGATGACCCTGGGGGACAACTCTTGCACTACCTCTCTCTCTCTCTCTCTCTCTCTCTCTCTCTCTCTCTCTCTCTCTCTCTCTCTCTCTCTCTCTCTCTCTCTCTCTCTCTCTCTCTCACACACACACACACACACACACACACCTTGATCGCGAGTTACACAGCAGTCTAGTGAAGAGCGGACTCGACCAGTCATGGTCAGAGCGTCACTCCGGTGTTCAGAGCAGAGCAGAGAAAGCCTGGCGGTGAGGGAGGCGGTGGGGTGTGCCCCCATCACGTTAATGTTACGTTCCCACAGTCTGACGCCACAGCCGGGAGAGAGAGAGAGAGAGAGAGAGAGAGAGAGAGAGAGAGAGAGAGAGAGAGAGAGAGAGAGAGAGAGAGAGAGAGAGTTACAAAGAATTACACTCAGTTACACAGATACACAGCGAACGAGGTGGTCTGCCCTTGGCAGTCAATGAAAAAGATGTAGTTCCTTTAACGGCAGCTGAAGAAAAGGAGCATGCCACAGCAGAGAGAGAGAGAGAGAGAGAGAGAGAGAGAGAGAGAGAGAGAGAGAGAGAGAGAGAGAGAGAGAGAGAGAGAGAGACTGCTATTGTTAGAAAATATTATTTCTTTGTTCATTTTTTTAATTGTTTATTGTTATGCGCTGTTCAGTACTAATACAAAAAGGAGATTGTTATGTATTTTTATTTAAAAAATGTTCAAAGATTTTGAACAAAATTTGGAGTCTGCTCGGTTGGTGTACTTAGTTAGGGTGTACAGGAATTCATAGCATCGTCAGATATTGGTATGATCACCATCTACCTACTTTCTGTGATTATATATATATATATATATATATATATATATATATATATATATATATATATATATATATATATATATATATATATATATATATATATATCGGTAGTTGTTTACTCCTTGATATATCAACGTTGAAAAGTGTTCATGATGAACTGTTCATGTATACACGACGCATGTATGATTTCATCACACTCATTTGGTATATCTGGGTGCACTCACTCACTGCATTCATGCACTTTTCTAAATCTGTGGCTTAGTTTCGTTGATTCTCGTGGTGACCGTTTTAGGATAGAATTAGTACGTCAGAAATTTTGGTAAAATGTCGTATCTGTCTTTGGTGTAGGTTTGCACCGCTCTGTATACTAAACCGGTAATTTCCAGTAGCATAGACTAAACACCACATGATAATCATAGACATTATGTTGTCATATCCTTCTCCTATAAACAGAATTTGAAGTACCCGCATGTTTTATTGGATATAATCATACGAATTTCAAACGCATATCGTTAAGAATCATCAGCACAGGTTCGGTCTGCTTACTGGTTGGAAAATATTTTGTCGAGTCTGTGCGAGTTTTGACGGCATCGTATTGAACTGGGTCGAGATACTAGGTCACAGACCAGCGAGACGAGAGAAATGTACGAGCAAGAGTTGTCATTGTCTCTAAGCACACGCCTAGACGTGGACCTCAGACAAGCCATTAAGAACGTATGACTTCTCTGAAGTGCCACGATCACCATCCACACCGGATGGTGGCTTGTTGCTGGCCTGTGATGATTTCAGAGCGAAGGTTGCCACTGAGAAACTAGCCATACCATCAAGAGGATTGGATGGCACTCCTAATCAACTTCCATCCATCCGAGATACAAGCTCACAGCATGAAGCTACTGATGACATGGGAGATATCATCCCAACTGACAGCCGAGACCAGAGGAGAGTCATTGTGGCAGATGCAATGGTACTTGTGGTCGCTGTACAGAGGACACAAAACAGGAACACCTATATTCGCAGGGGTTCGTTCGAAAGTTATAGATTTTGTACCACGATGCTGACTCGACAGATCTCTCCAACATTCCTCTCAAGTAGTTCCTGTCATAGGAAGACCAAAGGAGAGATGACTTCACGCCTGGCCGACAAGAACTTGAAGTTTTTCTCACAATATCCAGAGGCAAACTTTACAGTTGTGCCAGAAACATGGAGCAACCAGGCCCATCTCTCGGAGTATCCCAAAAGGCGCAGCCATGAGGAAGTAGACACTATGATAATTGCCCAGTTGGATATCTATTTGAAATACAGGGGTTTTCCTGGTACTTGTAAAATTGTATCCCAGCCTCAGTCGACTCCAGATTTCTGACAGGAGAAGGAGCCACACCGTTTTTATCATGAGTTCGGCGTAGTAATGAGGCACAGCGCACTGTAAGGATTTCGTACCTGTCTTGATCAGACACAATAAGTAGATTTTTCTGGTATAGCCGAAGGTGTCTGCTTCAAGACATTGCAGTCCTATGATCATCCTTTGCTGGTTGGCCTTGAGAGTCTTGGTGGGGAAAAGACGTCATCCTTGAACAGTTTGTAAGGAGGCTTTAGAGTCCAGTAGCATTGCATGATATAACTTTAGACCCGCGATAGCACATGTTTTCGCTGAGACGCTCTTAAGGTGGGAAGGTTGCCCCCAACGCTTGGTACTCTCAGTCCACATATTTGGAGAGCTCACTCTGTGGCTATAACTTGGACTCTTGCAGACGATCCATCGTCACAGTTCCCACCTCCAACAGAGTACGGATGGGTGGAGGAGGAAGGGTCATTATGCCCTGTATGGTCTGTGGAGCCTCCAGCCCTTGAGACAGTCCTTTGTTGATCAAGTGCTCCCGCCAGAGAAGACACAGATCTGAGAGATGGAGTTGTGTAACTTCCAGTCTGCCTTGTACAGAACTCTGTACGTGTTCTGATGGACGCCAGAACCTTGCATACATTACTAAGTACATCGTTGTCGAACAGATAGTGACAGTGATGGTGATTAAGACAATCAGGGAATGACTTAGCGTTACCACATTGTGTATTAAAACAATGGCAGGGATAGTTTCCCTTTCTCAACTTCTGTTGAGAAAACAGTACTATCTCAACACAGGAGCAGCATAGATAACAGTGCTATCTCAACACAGGATCAGCATAGATAACAGTGCTATCTCAACACAGGATCAGCATAGATAACAGTACTATCTCCACACAGGATCAGCATAGATAACAGTACTATCTCCACACAGGATCAGCATAGATAACAGTACTATCTCCACACAGGATCAGCATAGATAACAGTACTATCTAAGCTTAGGATTAGCTGTACTTACATTGCATGTTGCAGTATTGAAGTGTCATAAACAGTTTTCCCGTGCCGATTTTGGAGTCTTTTTTTGCTTTGCAATTTCGGACAGTTTTACATTTACTTTCCATGTGTATCAAATGATTGTGTTTCATTATGAACAGTCATTGACAAGATATGATATTCTCTGTTATATTTCCTTTTCTTTTCTTACTGGAATGCAAGTTAGGTGTAGATGTATGGAATACTCAGTAAATGGTCCAGTTATGCAGTACAGTTTCTGAACACAGTTGAACATTTACTGGTATGCATCATGTAAGAAGGCAATATGCAAAAAAGAAAAATACATGAAATCGGTAATACAGTAATTTTTGTTACATAGATTTTAGATTTTTCTTTGATCTTCGTAGAGAGCGATTTAGTAATTTCTGTTTGTAATGGATTTTCAAAATCACTTCTTTATCTGTGTGAAAGTTTAACCATAAAAAAAGATACTCAACAGATTTCACAGTTTTGCTCAGATTATAAGAATAAAGGAAATGCCAGACATGTTTTTTTTTTAATTGGACTGCCATTGTCAACAATATCCAACCGATAGATGTGTGGAAAATTTCATGCACACGGAAATGACATTTTAGAGAGACACATGCTGTGAAGTGTGTGTGTGTGTGTGTGTGTGTGTGTGTGTGTGTGTGTGTGTGTGTGTGTGTATGTGTGTGTGTGTGTGTGTGTGTGTGTGTGTGTGTGTGATCTTTGTGATTACAATTTGTCTCTTGTCTCACACGTAGAGAAAGTTTTCCACTCGTTTTACCCCGTCTCTTAGCCTTGTCATTTTTCCGTGTTTGTACACACACACACACACACACACACACACACACACACACACACACACACACACACACACACACACACACTTTTTTTCTCTCTTTCTAGGCTAAGACAGATACCCGTCTATTGACGAACCCTGGGGGGAAAATGAACACCTAGGTTAAATGTTGGGCGACTTCCTCGCTCAGGAATCGAACCCCATGCAGTCCCGACGCTGGGCGCACCTGTGCTGACTCATAGTTAGTTGATTACTTAGTGTGTGTGTGTGTGTGTGTGTGTGTGTGTGTGTGTGTGTGCTTTAGATATTACCATCGGAGAGCCTGAACACGGGAGACACCCATCAGTAGGGACGAGATGTTACGTGAAATGACGACTGAATCTGTGACCCGATGGAATAATGCGTGACCTAATGAGTTAACTTTTTTATATTAGCTGAGACGGCATGGGCAGCTGAGGCCCTAATCAAGGCCATTCCATTAACGCTATATCCATATAGCGCCATTCCGCGTCTGTTCCCTTGCGCTACCTCGCCAACGCGGGAGACGGCGGTTAAGTATAATAGATAAATAAATGAATAAATAATATATATATATATATATATATATATATATATATATATATATATATATATATATATATATATATACCCTAGCTTGACGAAATGATACGAGACTTGACGAGGTAATGCGTGACGTGATGAGGTCCTGCGTGACCTGACGTGACGAAGAGGCCGACTGAGGATAAACGAAACCTGACGAGGTCACTACATCTTCTTCCGAAACTGAGTTCGTCTGAAGTTGGTGAACCCCGACCTGACAGAATGATTCGGGATCTCTCGATTATAATGAGATGGTTTCTGACCTGATGATAAATCATCTTAGAATGTATCTAGACGACTTGATCTCTCTAAGCATGGCACAGGCGCCGACGAAATCATGCGAGACTTTGCATAAGGCGCCAATGGGCCTCAGAGGCACATGAGTGGGGAGAGCTGCTACCCCAGGTGAGAGGTAACCCAAGATACATGAAGAAGAAGAGGATATAAGGGGAAGGACGTGCCCCAGGACAGATGATCAGGGTAGGAGGTACCTCAGGACGGATGATCAAGACGTTCCTCCTGTGGCAGGATTTACCCCCAAGGATCCGACGGTAGGAGGAAGCCCAGGATACGTGATCGGGAGATTCCCCCCACAGTCGGAGATATCCCAGGACACAGTCTCAAGGACCCGACAGCAGGATGTACCTTTGGGACCCTGGGATTAGAGCAGAGACAGAGACTGCTGCGTGATGTAGACCTTCTGCCCAGCAGGGTGTAGAGTTTCACACAAATGGACTTGGGGAAGGTAGCGTCGAGTTGCGCCAGAGACCTTGTATATAATCACGATGATGGGTTTGTGTTGGACGTGAGTTTTCGAGTGTAGTCGTGGAGTGCGGCAGTTATACAGTGTCTTCGAGAGGTAGGGTTCATGTGAAAAGAGTGGGATTGAATGGTGTAATCCAGGGGTGCGAGCTCGAGGGCAAGTGAGGATTCATACGGTTCGATTTGTGTGTGCTACTTCAGATTGAAGTGAGAAGTAAATGGGTTTGAGATCGAAGTAATGGATGTATTGGGTTTAATCCATATGTAAAAGTTGCGATTGAAATAAGGGGTATAATCAGTTTAATCTGTACGTAGAGTTAACGTGGAGGAAAGAAATGCAATTGTTTGAATTTATATTTGAGAGGTAAAGGGCAAGTCGAGAGGGGATCTGTATGGAAACTACGAGAATGCTGAGGTGTAACAGTCGTGTAGAGAGAGAGAGTGACTACCCTCCATAATGCTAGATTTCATGGCAGTGGTTAAGCGGAGGTGTCAGTATCCCTGGATGGTACCCACGCCAACTCCGACATCACCAGAGAGTATCACTAGCATCTCGTCCATGTCAGAGTTGATGAGGTAAAGTTTGGTATGTTAGATGTATCCATCCACCAACAGTCCTATGAAGAGCCTCTGCGATAAGTGTGTAGACGGTGAGTGGCTACTGGTTAATGTTGTACTAGGTGTGGGAACAGGACCTGAGAACAGAGGCTACTTCGTGCACGATTGCACCGCCTTAACCCCTTGGATGTGTTGACTTATCCCCCTTGAGTGTGTTGACTTATCCCCCTTAAGTGTGTTGACTTATCCCTCTTGAGTGTTTTGACCTTGAGCACGACGACTTGATGTGTTGAATACTGTTACTAATGTTGTTTTATTAATGGGGTTAAGTTGTCGCACTCAAGAGATGAAGGACTTCTTAAGTCGTCCTTAATTACTTAGTTCTGTTCCGGTTTTGTTAGGATGTGTTGAAATACAGGGGTCTCATCCTCCCCAGTGTGGAGTACAGCTTGAAGGTCTGGGATGGCGCCTCGTCCTCATCTATCTTAGCCAGAGTGGAATCAAAACCCTTCCGCCTTCTCATCTTTCCTGCGATCACATCTCTTCAGCCATCCCTCGCATCCGCCACGCGGTTGGTTTTCTCCCCCTGTTCTCAGGTATTGTTTTAGGCACTTCTCTCGTGAAGTGTTTGCTTGTGTCACAGTTCCCTTGGCCTGGACCTGCGGCACGCGACTGGCTTTTGCTTCCCATAGTTTTGTGTGGAGACCAGCCAGCCGAGGATTGACCGTTATGATACCTCTTTCTTTCCTGGCACAGAGAACCTGTGGAGTTCCCATACGTCAGTTTGTCTTTCCCTCTCCATACAACTATACCGCCTTTAATCCCTCTACCTTTATGATTTTTGTTACTACTCTTACGTATCATCCGAGTTGGCCATGATTAAGGCATACTTTTGCCTGTGACCTGCCTGTTGGCTGCTGTTTGGTGAGGAAAAAAGATTTTTTTTTCTAGAAAATATGTGGATATGAAATGTAATGAGTAAATCCATGATGATATATACCATTAGATAATTACAACGAAATTGCGTACGCGCCGTCAGCCTCGACGTCAGAGATATATATACCCCGTCAACCAGTCAACGCAGAGTTATGCATACACCATGTGTCAGTCACGTGATGATGCTTACATACAATTACCATCTGTCAAATGGTGAAAACAGAATTACACCCCTGGCACTTTAGGCTGACGAACATGATTGCAAGTTTCCTTGATAGTGACTATAATTACCATAGTGTGTAGTGCCTAGAGTAGTATAATTGCAGAGGAAGGTAGAGAGCGATGGATGAGAAGAAAGCGAACACCATGCACTTGGCCGTGTGTGTGTGTGTGTGTGCGTGTGTGTGTGTGTGTGTGTGAGTGGAGTGGGTGAAGGTGGTGCCAGCTTGGGGAGGGAGGGAGGTGGCCGCTCGCCCTTCACTTGACGGAGTGGTCATGTCTTATTATCTTGGGCGGGAATTTCTCGTGATTGATAAGTGGTTTCCTTTCCCTTTCTCCCGCGCTCTCTCTCTATCTCGGGACCAAAAACTTCAAAATGTAGAGGAAACAGAGTACTTAAATCGACAAAAACTGCGTAATTCGCGATCCCAACAGGAAACATTATTCAGTTGTTTAGAAAAACCGCTTCCGACTGTGCAGTATGTGGGTGGCAGCAGAAGACATCAGTGCTGCATTATGAAACGGGTGGGATTAGGGTGGGCGGCGCTACGTGGTAGCCCCATCTCATGGCAAAATCTCTTCGTATGTACCGTTAAGTGAGGATTGTTTGTCTGCATATGACACACATACTGGTAGTGTTGACACAAGCAGAGTATGGCTGCTGTAAGAGGTGTGTTCCTCGTATTGTCTCTTAGCTCAGGTTACTACGTATGTGTGTGTGTGTGTGTGTGTGTGTGTGTAACAGTTAGCCATGTGCACTCGCATTGTACGGCTCAACGAGTGGGCTCTACAAGGTGAAAAAGATAGCATTCTACAGTACGGTGCAGAGCGTACCGTGCTTTAACGTTGTCTACCCCCCTCCATAACCGTCCCAATTATCCCCACCGAAGAAAAACGGGAAAGTTAGAGTCTGGTGACGAGCGGTCTTCCTCCTGCCAAAGATGGTCTCCAGTAAGTGTATTCCTAACTGTGTCCCGGACGGCTGCAAGGAATCCAGTTGGACGGGGCTTGGGAGGTCGTGTAATGAGGTGTCTCGGGTGGCGATGACTGACCACAGCGAACTAAGTAACAGCTGCTCCACTTGCCGTGAGGAGGAGCACACACACACACACACACACACACACACACACACACACACACACACACACACACACACACACACACATGCCTGCTGTCATGCTGTCATGATAGCAAGTGTAAAGAAAATGGAGACTTCCTGTGTCTGTTGAGTATGGTTTCGGATGTTGACGGTGATGATGATGTAGATATGTTGACGAAGGCTGTCACGCCTCCGATCGATAGGGGAGGGATGGTTAGCATTTATACTGACGTAGAAGTATAAAAATATAGAAACTCATGGAGGCGCGGCAGTTAGGCTAATCGCTGGCAATCGTCGGACAACCCTGATTATTTTTTTCCTGGGGTCCAGTCACGTAGAGAAGTCTTCATCAAGGTCAGACCTTGGACGGAAAATGAAAAAAAATGGGGGTCAAATGAAGGGAGAAAAAAGAGAATAACGAAAAAGAATTCTGTAGGAGTTTTTGACGAAGTGGAAGACATGCCTCTGAAAATACATG
>NC_092236.1:20362017-20407017 GCF_036320965.1 Panulirus ornatus | reverse complement strand
CCACATCACCCGGCAGGTGCTAAAATGACAGTTACAACTGTAAAAGAGGGGATCAGCAACTCTGCAAAAAATTGCCAAATTCTCGTTCATTCTTCTTCTTCTTCTTCTTCTTCTTCTTCTTCTTCTTCTTCTTCTTCTTCTTCTTTATCTTCTTTTTCGTCTTCTTGTCTTCTTCTTCTTCTTCTTCATCTTCTTTTCTTCTTCTTCTTCTTCTTCTTCTTCTTCTTCTTCTTCTTCTTCTTCTTCTTCATCTTCTTTTCTTCTTCTTCTTCTTCTTCTTCTTCTTCTTCTTCTTTTTCATCATCATCATCATCATCTTCTTCTTCTTCTTCTTCTTCTTCTTCTTCTTCTGAGACGTTATACCACACGTGGGACGGGTCTTTCGCCGTGGTTTAAACATCATTGCACTGTGTATGTATGAGCAGAGCACGCCATCGCTTTTGAGCTCTCCTGGAGTTAGATTCAGGAAGGTAGTGTAGAATCACGCGGCCTCACACTTCACTACAAAACGCCATTTTATGCCTTGCAAAGTTGTGATTACTGAGGTCACATACATGGCTGTAGATGGTGGAGTGTGTGTAGGCGGCAAATAGTGGAGTGTGTGAGTCGCAGGTGGTGGTGTGTGTGGGGAGTAAGTCACCGGTGGTCTATGGGCTTCAAATGGTGGGGTGCATTATTCGTAGGTGGTGTAGAGCATATATATATATATATATATATATATATATATATATATATATATATATATATATATATATATATATATATATATATATATATATATATATATATATATATATATATATATATATATATATATATATATATAATGATAATAAGAGAGAGAGAGAGAGAGAGAGAGAGAGAGAGAGAGAGAGAGAGAGAGAGAGAGAGAGAGAGAGAGAGAGAGAGAGAGAGAGTTCTTTTCCAGACGACTGAAAGGGACGGAAGCAGTAGCGTCCGACACCAGTTTCTGCAGTCTCTCACTCGGGCCCTGCCACCAGAGCTGCGTCATCCATAAACAGCTTCCTCACATACAAACAAAGCGGCCCAGTACGGGAGCAGTAGCAGGAACCCCCCGGCAGGAAATGCCGTATGAAAGTTAACACAAGGAGTCACATGTATGCCACGCGCATGACTGCCCTAAGTCGCCACCAGACTCGGTTCCCAATTCGCGTCCTATTTCAGGGATCCGCTAGGACGAGAATAACGTCTGGAGGCGGTAAAGGTAAAGGAGGTGTTGGTACCAGGACGAGATCCACTCTTGGATCTGGCCAGAGACCCGCTGGCCTCCACTGTCCCGGGCTGAGCCTCTACGCGTCATTGATTTCCATCCTATTACAAGTCTGGACATGAGGGATGGGGGGGTACTGTTGCTGTAATGATCTGTGGCTCAGTCGCAGCGGACGAGAAGGTTGAGTAAGGGTACCTGGCCTTGGACAGTACGGCTTGTGTCTGTGGTCGCTCAGCACGCGTCACCACCACACGAGGAACGTAATGAGAGAAGAGGAGAGAGAGAGAGAGAGAGAGAGAGAGAGAGAGAGAGAGAGAGAGAGAGAGAGAGGCTGGGCTGACTCAGCGGCGATATAAAGCGGGAGTTGTGGGTAAGGTGTAGGGTATCCCTGTGAGGCGCCGTGTGCCCGGCCCACAGCCTGCCACACACACACACACACACACACACACACACACACACACACACACACACACACACACACACAAACGAACAACGTAGAATTTGCTCAGTATCCGTAGCATCTAAGTTTGTGGTATTTATGGTTCTAAATTCTGAATGAAATGTACGTTCTTTCTCAGATGAAGGTTATACATATGCAGATGATGGCTGTACGCATGGATGTACATTTATAGGGACAATAAGTGTATGGTGTCTGTCCTGATGAGTTTGTTTGACCTCATGTGACCTACCATAACCCAAGGTCAGGCGGGAGTGTTGGCCCGGCCCGCTACCCAAGGTGACGTCATGAACGGTATATACCAACCATCACGTGTGGCGACGGCGGCTCTGGGTTTGGTATACCAGTAATTCCTCCCGTTCTCACTTCCTGGTGGGTTGCTCAAGGTGACACTGAAGGTGACAGGTGAAGTGGGGGAAGGTGAGGAGGAGGACGGAGAGGGAGGGAGATGAATGTAGGGGGGAAATGCCAGAGAGGAAGGAATGATTGACTTTTTTTCTATTTCAGTTTTCTCAATTACTGCTTTGACCCGAGCCTTAAGAATCAGGTCAAAGGTCGTGTCATTGGACCCCAGAGTCATTATAATCAAGGGTCGTACCGTCAATGGTCAAGGGTCGTACTGTCGTGGTCAAGTTCTTGATAAGATAATGTAATATCTTCATCGTTGCTTCATGGTCGTAACAACTCCTTCTCCTGCCCTTTTGGTGGTCTGGTCGTGTGGCCTTCCCGTGCTCTCCAGCACGGACCACCTGCTGGGGTGATGGGAGGCAGGGGTCATGGTAGGGAGGGGGTAGAGGAAGGAACAATGAAGATATGCTCATCTGTAATGTTGACACCAACCCATTCTGCTACCGCTTCATGCTCGTGTATTTATCTGTTGGTTTGTCTGTCTGTCAGTTTTTGTTGTTGTTGTTGTACTGTGTATATGGAGGTCACCACCAGCAAAGTGAGACACGAAGACCGAAAGGCTTTCGTGTTGATCACATCATCAGGGACTGCAGGATTTATCCTTGAATTCCATTTTCCTAGTGATAACCTGAGTATCATATGAATCACGGTCGCTTTCTGTCGTTTACTTCTTACTCGAATCTTTATGTACATACATACATACATACATACATACATACATACATACATACATTTATACATAGTACATACATAAATACATATATATGTATTTATTAATGAATTCCCTAGGACTAATTTCTGTGAAAGACTTGTGGACCATTTCAACGGCTCCTGCAACCCAAGGCTACGTTGCTTTCAATATATATATATATATATATATATATATATATATATATATATATATATATATATATATATGGTCAACCACACCCACACTACAAGGCTCTAACCATACTAGTAATCACATACAACACGCACAGACCATGTTCTTCCCACACCGCAAACATAAACACAGAGGCTGTGAGCAAACTTAATGCCCTCACACCACTTACTGGCACCATTTTTGGACAGGAAAAGGAATCCCGTAGTATCCTCGACAAAAAATTCATCCGCTCCACCCTAAACTATGCCTCACCTTGCTTAGTCATCAAGCTTGCCAAATACTATAAACAAAGTTGTCAACAAAGAAAGACAACTCAGAACAGTCATCCCCTACCTTGCAGTACAAACTTTCAACGCCTGCACAATAAAACAAACAAACAAACAAAAACTTCCTTTACAGCCTCTTGTTTTTTTTTTTTTTTTTCTTAGCAGCCCTAGGCACTGTTCATTCAAGCCATTTCATAACCAACCACCATCCCCTTAGGTAAAAATGCAAAGCTTACCCCTGCTTCACACTTTAGCAACCTATATTTACAGATCCCACCCCACACCTCCAAACAAACAACATCGAGAGTGCATATACGAACACTATGATAACCCGCCCTTCCAACCCAGCCTTAAGTGTCACACCACCGGACACACACACACATCTGAAACTACAACTTACCAGTCATGCACGAGGATCGCTTTCTGATCTACGTTGTTGACACCAACCTTCGTGACAACACAGCAAACATAGATTCAGCCTATCACAGGACCTGTCATACCCAAGGTGTAACTTTCACGCTGGAGACACTGAACTTTTACCCAGTAAATGTCGTGCAGTCACTGCACATAAACAAACACACGTCACCGCACTTCTGGACCTAAAGTCCCGTTCAGTGGACGTGGCCAGCTTCTTCTGCGCTTCTGGAGTTTCATAGAAGGGGTTCATGGGGTCGAAAAGTAATTATGGATATATTTTTTCTTCATTACACCAGGACTTCTTTCTGAAAGGGTCCTGATGTTTCCCAGGACTCCTTTTGCAGGAACTACTACAGCCTTAGGCTGCGCTACACACAGTAGAAAGGGAATGTTGGACTCCTTTCGAATGTCGGTTCTTTGACGAGACTGTTTCTCCTCAACAGATGATGATAGAATATTTTTCCGCTAAGAATATATCGTCTCTTCTTGACGCTGCCTCGCCAAGGTGGGAATCGGAGAACAGAAAAGAAGGATCAGTTTGCATGGAGTTAGACAAGAGGGGTGCTGGTTGTAGGGGACCGTGCCCGGGCTGGCTGGCTGGAGGGCTGTGTGGGTGAGGTGATCCTGGCTGACGGGAGGTGAAGGTGGTGCCGTTGTCAGGTGCAACCAAGGTGACGACGACCGTTCATACTTCGCCTACCGCTTCTGCCGTGTTGCTGCCGTTATTGTCACTGTTCCTCCTCCTTTTGACGATGGCCTCGGCCTCATGACAAAGGTGATAGCGTCGCCTTGGTCTTGGAAGTCGTCACACCCTAACAAAACCCCGGGCTATATCACAACAATTATCCTTATCCTCCCTATTGTTGTTGAAATATTCGATGTATGATTATGTACCTGATGTTAGGAAGCGTTTTCACTGTCGTTTGGGACTGGCATTTCATTTCCCATTGTTCCATTCCAACTTCTTTCTGTTCCCTTGTCCAACTACTCTTCCACGACCCTTCGTCCAACTACAACCTCATGTTCCCTCGTCTGAACTATGCCCTCGTGTTCCCTTATCTAACTAAACCAATGTTCCTTCGTCTAACTACACTTCCATGTTTCATCATTTAACTAGACTCTCATGTTCTTTCTTCTGACTACATTCTTGTATCCCTATGTTTATGAACGCCCTCATGTTCCTTCGTCTATATGACACACTGGCGAGCTTTGCTTCCATTGTGTGATATGTGTAGGACGATTACTTTTTTAGTTAACGTATTTGAGAATGAATTACATATCTCAAAGTCATCAGTTTTGAAAAGGAAGCACACAGCACCTTTGTTAATGTGTGTTTTTTTGTAAGTGCTCAGTATTTGGAGTATATTGCTGTTTGAGGTCACCCTATGATTAGGTCGGTAAAAGTAAGACATGATGATAATACGGATGAAAATGCTTGCTCAAATAGATACAGTGTGATGTGCAGTCAGCTCACGCCACTGAGAAACTAGACCACGTATAAATCGAGGGAGGGAAGACGTGCGAAGGTGGAAGGTTGTGGCTGTAGGGAGATCTGGAGAGAGGAGGGGTAGTGGAGGGAAGGAGTCATGTTGAGGAGGGAGGGAGGGAATGTGTGGGTGCTCAGTCGGATGGCACTTGGTGGTACCCAGAAGGTATCTTTGGAAGGTTGGGGGTTAATATATAGGATAGCAGGAGGTTGGTGCCAAGGAAGGGGGTCGTAAAGGTTAGACCTGTGATGTGGAGATATGCAGGGTGGTGCCTCTGTGGTGTGTGGGTCGGGTCGGGGTTTGCCAGGTTAAAACTTAAGTATTTCGAATTTATCGTGAAAGTGCATCGCAGTCGAAAATGGTGATATTGGTTCATGGACTCCATGATTAGCGTCGCATGGTTGGAATGGAATGTACATTAGGAGCCTTTCGTGATAGCCTGGGGTGCGGTGGGGCATAACACCTCTCTATGCTTTTGTATGATAAGACGTCATGTTAGGACTGAAGTATGAACTAAACGGTCACTTTGGGCACTAGCTTTAGTATGGTTAAGTTCGTTGCTGGGACAAGATGGTTGGTAATGTTCGTATCATGGTTCAGTGTAGTATGCTCGGCTTTGATAATGACCAGTTTAGCTACTTGCACTGAACATCCGGGGCTTAGCATAGTAAAAACACTACCATTGCTCACAGAAAACGCTTCGTTTAGCGGACGTCGTTAAATTTCGTTTGAAGATCTTTAGATGTACGACTTCGCCTCCGTCAGTAGACTACTATGGGGTGTGTAGTGTAGAGGGATTTTTTTTTTCTTCGGTTTAGACGAAAAGGTTGGGTGGCGCGGACGTTCAGGGGGTCCTCTCATGCGTGACGCAAGCTGCCAGTTGCCAAAGAGCCTCCCAGGCTACAACACACACACACACACACACACACACACACACACACACACACACACACACACACACACACAGCTGCTGGAAAAGTGAAGGTGTTTGGTGAGAGGAGCTTTGTTTCTTGAGCACGATGAGTTCACCACTTGAGGATGATGGAATCACCACCTGAACATGACGAGCTCATCCTTTTAGGACGTTTACTTCACCCTTGCGATGACTTCATACTATGAAGATGGGGCATTTCTTTAGAGCGGAGGGTGACCACCCTTGAGTACGATGCCTTACCCCTTGAATACGAAGTCTTTGCCCCGAGAGGACGATAGCTTACCCCGCAGAGAAAAATGACTCCCTTCCTCCCTTGAGTATAAGTTGGGACCTCGGGGACTGGAAGAGCTGGATCATCGGACTCATGAGTGTTGAGTCACTGTACTCTGGGAGTCATTGACCAGCCTCGAGGTTTTTGAATTATTTCCTTTCACGGATTCGCTCATCGATCTGATGGTTATTGCGGTAGAGGTAATGATGCGAACACCAAGTCGACCATCAGTGACCAGGAACCAACTACATAGAGAATCAGTTTAGTACTTGTGCTTGTATTTTTACATATGTTATGATGGAATGAATTATGAAGTAATGAACTTATTAGTTGGAGCTTATTTATTGGTAATTATCAAACTACATATAAGCTGTTGAGTTCTCATACGCAGTCCAGTATTGATATTGGAATATGCAACAGCGAAGATGATACCCAGTCAGGAGTAGTGAACCCCATGAATTAAGTAGAGTGTAACAGTTAATGATGTTATTGGAGACTGATTGTGGGTTTCAGTGACTCGTGTACGATCTCGCCAACCACAACGCAGATATTCTTACAACTCCGAACATGTCGCTTGCGGCCACGTTCAGAAACGAGTGGCTGTCGTCGACGCTGTTGGTGCTGTTTAGAGATATAGGATCTGAAAAGACTGGTCACTTCAGTGCGGTGACCTGACGTGTCTAACGTTCAACAACAACAACAACAACAACAACAACAACAACGCGTCCGGGGGTGCTTATCCTTCATCGGGAGGATGTGTAGGTGTCCGGGTAGGCGAGAGCCAGGTTGTTGTTGGTGGTGGTGGTGTTGGTGGGGGAGGGAGGGATGGTGGAGACTGTGTGAGAGGATTAGGAGATGATCGAGGGGAGGGGAAGTACTAGCTAGGACTGGTGGGAGGGGGCGGGGGAAGATAGAGAGGTTATCCTACATGAGGTGGGTGGAAGGGAGGGGGGGTGGAAGAACTGCTGCTGTTGCAGGTTGTTGGTGGGAGAGAGAGAGAGAGAGAGAGAGAGAGAGAGAGAGAGAGAGAGAGAGAGAGAGAGAGAGAGAGAGAGAGAGGAAAGTTAGAGAGCTGTGTGTACGTCTGTCGCGCGCTCTTCTCCCTTGTCTTCCTCTCTCCCACTGCGTGTCGGTGCGCGCTGGGCTCAGAGTAACTTCAACGCGGCCCAAGTAGCTATCCTGAGCAATGTGGCAGTGGTAGAGCAGTCACCCCCACCAGGACACACTCACCCGGACCTGCCCGCTCCTTCTTATGCAAGCCCCTGCCTCCTCCCGTCACTCCTCACCTATTCACACCTTTTCACACCTTTTAACACTTCACACCTCTGAACCCTTGGCGCTACCTGCGCAATTTTTTTTTCTTTATTCATGTCGAACCTCTTCATTATCATCTGTTCCTCTGTTCCTTCTCCGACATCATCCTCTCCATTCACCTTCTTGGCTCCCCATCCCTCACCAGCGCCCTCCCTCACACCGATAAAGGAAGTCGGCGCCGAGGCCGGGAAGGTTAAGGATAACACGGTAGAGGACGCTGTGGCTCCCAGGTGCTCGTGTAGCGCCCTCGTTTTGTAACACTGAGACACTCTGAGGTGCTAGAGGATATGTCCTGCGGTAGTGGGAGAAGGGGAAGATTCCTGATGGAGTGTGGGCGGAATGTGGGGAGCGTCCTGTTGGGTGATAGGTTTTGGGGAGGGGCCGGTGGTACCAAGATACATGGAGGGTCCTCTGGGCCAGGGCAGAGGGAGGGTCGACCGGGCCAGGGATACAAGAAGGGTTGTAAGGGCTTGGATACAGGAAGGGTCGACTGGGCCAGGACAGAAGAAGGGCCGTGTTGTTGTATATAATGATAAGGTTGGTGGGTGGGGTAAGGATGCAGGAGGGGGCATGGGGTTGGAGGTATCAGCATTATTTCTCTTCCCTCGGTTGGGGATGGATGGAGAATGCAGATATAGCGTAGGCAGGAGTCGAGCGGTCAGAGTGCAAGGTGGGTGTGAGTGTGAAGGTGAGCACCTCAGTACCGGGAGAGTGGGGGACGGGACTAGTGTGACGCTGTGTCGACGAATGTGGATAAGAGTGAATTTAATGCAGTAGTAATATGAGTAGTGTGAGTATGTACGAATCATCTGTATAGTGAGTGAAACGGCTTGGGTGAGAGAGGGAGAAGTGTATATGAATGAGAGAGTAGGAGTGAGTGAGTGAGGGAGGTGGAAGCGGACGGGACAACCAAGCACCAGACGCTACCCGCTCGGGTATATAACGGTCCGCCTGTACCGGGAGGCCGCCGCCCACACACTCGCTACCCACGCCCATGCCGCCCTCTGTAAGTCTTCCCCCTTCTCTGCTCCAGTAAAATATACTTTCAACATAAATCCTTCAGCGAATACCCGGGAGATAAAGAGAATTGTATGTGCATTTCTATTTTTGTCAGTATAGCGGTACAGAGATCTTGAACAGCCACCATCTCCCTCCAACTGACGCCTGGACAGCTTGCAACATCTCGCCAGATACGCAAATTATTTCACTGTGAATTCAGTCCTGGTACCAGCGTCTTGTGGATCCATCTAGGGAAGCAAGCTGGTTTCTTAGTATGACAGAGCATTCGTTATATTATTGTGTTCATGTATATCGTACTTATTCATCTTCTTGGTTGCCGATGATCCAACGGCAAAATTATATTTTCAGTGTTTCGAGTCAGGATGGGAGGGAGTCGGAGGGGTTATTCATGCGATATCATGGTCTCAATTCGACCACCTCCAGATTATTGTGATTCTCTTTGTGTCGTCTCCTTTCGTTATCGGGGGTACTGCTCTCTCCATTAAGTTTGAACGTAAGTATGTGGGAAGTGAAACTCTTTGGTTAAGGGTTGGAGATGTGTGTGTGTGTGTGTGTGTGTGTGTGTGTGTGTGTGTGTGTGTGTGTGTGCCCGCCTTGGATGTTACCTTCTTTGGTCAGGGATCCCGGGGTCCCGCTATATGGCTGTAATGTTCTTACGTCCGTTACAGAGTACATTACTTAGTCGCATAACGTAGCACCTGTCCTTTCGTTTAGCCTGAAGGGAAGGCGGGAGGGAGGTAGATAAAGGAATGGATAGATGGGATGAGAGAGGAGACACGTTACTGGGTTGTTGTATGAGGGTTTAAGGACAGTGGGTGGGCACGGTGCCTCTGTTGGTCTGGCCTCTTAAGGATCCAGGCATCACCAGCAAGCAGCCTGAGGCACGTGCGAAGTCGCGCGCCGGGTCTGCGCCGCAGGGAAGGGTCGTTGGTACTGGTTCTTCCCGCTTGCTTGTACGGTGGATCATCTGCTGCTTCATATCTGTAGCTGTTTAAATTCTGCAGAGATGATGCTAGTTTTTATTGACCGTGAAGAACGAACACTAAGTGGGTAATGAGCGATCACTCACCAGTGTTGCTTCCTGATCTGTGTTTACCACATAACGACAACGTAGTCAGCATCAGGAACCAAACCTTCTGCTGAAAATGACCCCCTCCCCCTCCCCCGGCGTCAGTCATGAATTCGGTTCACAGTGGATGATCCGTTAAGATATTTTCTCCTCGAATGTGTATCGTATTATTTCTACCTTTGGCTGTAATGTGGCTAAAATGAAAAATTTACTACCTTTGAAAATGGAGACCATGATTTTATAGTGTGTTGCTGTGTAGAGATAAACATGTGAGGTTGGTGAGAAAGTGTAATAGCGTTTTAAGCTGTACGTATTCATGCGTCCATATTTGATCTGAAACCAATTTATTAGAAAATATTAATGCTTATTTTCTTTTCTTTCAGGTACGTTATTCCTCGAGCTGGTGTAAGGAGTAAGTACGATTTCAGTTGATTGGTAAGTAAGCTTTTAAGAACTGATCATTCATTGTCGATCTTTGTACACAGCCACATTCACACATGAACAAAACAAGTTAGATGCAAGTTTGTTGGATTAAGATTCAAGGGAGGAATACACCCGCCTTGGTAGACCCAGAGAGGCCCATGGCTCCATTATGCGTAGGGTAGCCTCGCCTGAGATGACTCTTGCATGGCTGTAGAGTGTGACTGTCCCGGGCGGCGGAGCTACAGTGGATTGAATATCAACATCCTTCTCCAGGTGGGATGCTGGCCTCCCAACGGCGGTCAGGGTCCAGGACCCACGCTGCTGTGGGGAGGACGCGAACCGTGTTACCTACTACAGGATAGCTGAGGTTGTGTCACCGTAACCAGGGTTGCCACAATATAGCTGGGGATGTCACAGCAGCCTGGGTGTTATGCGTAGCCGTATTTGATGTTCTGATTTGCCCACACTTCTACAAACCCCAGTGAGGGATCAGTTGGTGGGGGGAATGCGTGCGTCCTGCCCGCCTAGGGCCCTCACCGAGGTCAACAGATTAACAGTAACAATTGCTGCAGCATATATATATATTTTTTTATTTATTTTATTATACTTTGTCGCTGTCTCCCGCGTTTGCGAGGTAGCGCAAGGAAACAGACGATAGAAATGGCCCAACCCCCCCCCCCATACACATGTATATACATACGTCCACACACGCAAATATACATACCTACACAGCTTTCCATGGTTTACCCCAGACGCTTCACATGCCTTGATTCAATCCACTGACAGCACGTCAACCCCTGTATACCACATCGCTCCAATTCACTCTATTCCTTGCCCTCCTTTCACCCTCCTGCATGTTCAGGCCCCGATCACACAAAATCCTTTTCACTCCATCTTTCCACCTCCAATTTGGTCTCCCTCTTCTCCTCGTTCCCTCCACCTCCGACACATATATCCTCTTGGTCAATCTTTCCTCACTCATTCTCTCCATGTGCCCAAACCATTTCAAAACACCCTCTTCTGCTCTCTCAACCACGCTCTTTTTATTTCCACACATCTCTCTTACCCTTACGTTACTTACTCGATCAAACCACCTCACACCACACATTGTCCTCAAACATCTCATTTCCAGCACATCCATCCTCCTGCGCACAACTCTATCCATAGCCCACGCCTCGCAACCATACAACATTGTTGGAACCACTATTCCTTCAAACATACCCATTTTTGCTTTCCGAGATAATGTTCTCGACTTCCACACATTTTTCAAGGCTCCCAAAATTTTCGCCCCCTCCCCCACCCTATGATCCACTTCCGCTTCCATGGTTCCATATATATATATATATATATATATATATATATATATATATATAAGAGAGAGAGAGAGAGAGAGAGAGAGAGAGAGAGAGAGAGAGAGAGAGAGAGAGAGAGAGAGAGAGAGAGAGGATCAAAGTATACGGACAATAGTCATTTATATCATAGTTTCAAGGGTTTTTCAGTTTATGCTGTATGAATATCTGGTGGACATAAAGATACTAGAAAAGGGCTTTGAACACACACTGGTCCTCCCGACTTTGTCCAGCCATCGACTTCACCTCATCGGGCAGTTCGTAGTGAAGCTGTTGTACCATTTTCGCCACCGTCGACTCCTGCCACCTGGGATCCTTCGACCTCGAGTTACAATTCGGCACCACAGTCGCATCGAGCCCATCCTGACTCGCACAGACCATTACAAGAACAACCACATCCCAACCAATGTGAACATCCTCAGTAGAATCAGTAGACTGCCGTCCCTCTGTTTATGTAAACACTGTTTAGGTTCCACCTTCCTCTTGTATAATCCAATTGCATTTTTATGTGTCTGTATTTTAAACCTGTGGTAGCAATTGAATCAGTAAACTGTTGATTACTATTTTTATCATTACTACTATTATTATTATTTATTATTATTATAATTATTATTATTATTATTATTATTATTATTATTATTATTATTATTATTATTATTATTATTATTATCATTCCTTCATATATTGTCCAAATCCTTTTATACTGATTAAAGTGTTAGTTCCGAGAATCATTACTTGGCATTACGAATGGTTATCAAGACTTACTTAAAAGAAGAAAAGAAAAGACGAGATGAATGACAAGAGTGATCAAATCAGTTTTCAATTTGATATAGCTTTAATATTACATGTGTGTGTGTTTTGCTCACTCTAGAGCACGCACTCTTGGCATCAGTTGTGCATGTGTTTGTTTCCCCCTAACGCACCCTTAGCTATAGTCAGCTCAGCTGGTATTTTCCTTTTCTCACCCTAGCTGGCACAACGTCAACTTCACTGGCCTGTTGTTTCCTCTTCACTCTAACACACTGTTAGTCTTGTAGTCATGTTTCCTCTTCACCCTAACACATCCTCAGCCTCACGAGCATATCTTCTTTTCCCCCTGTCACCCTAACCCATTGACAGTTTCATCGAGATGTTGCTATTTTACCCTAGCGTGTTTTTTCACCTTAGCAGTTTGCCAGCTTTGCTTTTTACTTCATCCAGACATTTTCGGTTTCTCAAGTCTATTCAATTCTTCCCTGACACACCCTAAACTCCAGTGTAATTTGTCTCCTTCACCCTAAAACACCCCCAGCTACCTTCATTGTAAACTTGTAAATTACCTACTTCACCCTGACACTCCCTCACCTTCATTGTATTGTACCTGCCTCATTGTGACACACCGTAACCTTCATTGTATTATACCTACCTCACCTTATCACACCCTAACTTTCAATGTATTTTACCTACCTTACCCTAACACCCCCTAACCTTATATTTTACCTAACCGTATATTTTACCTACCTCACCCTGAGACATCCTAACCTTCAGTATAATGTACATACCTCACCCTGAGACATCCTAACCTTCAGTATAATGTACATACCTCACCCTGACACCCTAACCTTCAGTATAATGTACATACCTCACCCTGACACCCTAACCTTTAGTTTCCATATTATAGCATCACATACGCTACGTCTTGACTCAAACCCCATCACCCCAAAGACAAGAGCAGATGCCTGTGTCCTTATATTATTCGATTGTAATAATTATATATATATATATATATATATATATATATATATATATATATATATATATATATATAAATATATATATATATATATTTCTTTTTTTTTTTTTTTTTGCTTTGTCGCTGTCTCCAGCGTTTGCGAGGTAGCGCAAGGAAACAGACGAAAGAAATGGCCCAACCCACCCCCATACACATGTATATACATACGTCCACACACGCAAATATACACACCTACACAGCTTTCCATGGTTCACCCCAGACGCTTCACATGCCCTGATTCAATCCAGTGACAGCACGTCAACCCCGGTATACCACATCGATCCAATTCACTCTATTCCTTGCCCTCCTTTCACCCTCCTGCATGTTCAGGCCCCGATCACACAAAATCTTTTTCACTCCATCTTTCCACCTCCAATTTGGTCTCCCACTTCTCGTTCCCTCCACCTCCGACACATATATCCTCTTGGTCAATCTTTCCTCACTCATTCTCTCCATGTGCCCAAAACATTTCAAAACACCCTCTTCTGCTCTCTCAACCACGCTCTTTTTATTTCCACACACCTCTCTTACCCTTACGTTACTTACTCGATCAAACCACCTCACACCACACATTGTCCTCAAACATCTCATTTCCAGCACATCCATCCTCCTGCGCACAACTCTATCCATAGCCCACGCCTCGCAACCATACAACATTGTTGAAACCACTATTCCTTCAAACATACCCATTTTTGCTTTCCGAGATAATGTTCTCGACTTCCACACATTCTTTCTTTCTTTCATACTATTCGCCATTTCCCGCGTTAGCAAGGTAGCGTTAAGAACAGAGGACTGGGCCTCTGAGGGAACATCCTCACCCGGCCTCATTCTCTGTTCCTTCTTTTGGAAAATTAAAAAATAAACGAGAGGGGAGGATTTCCAGCCCCCCGCTCCCTCCCCTTTTAGTCGCCTTCTACGACACGCAGGGAATACGTGGGAAGTATTCTTTCTCCCCTATCCCCAGGGATAATATATATATATATATATATATATATATATATATATATATATATATATATATATATATATATATATATATATATATGCTTTGATGAATGTATGTGAGAAATACTTAGAAAAGCAAGTGGATTTGTATGTAGCATTTATGGATCTGGAGAAGGCATATGATAGAGTTGATAGAGATGATCTGTGGAACGTATTAAGAATATATGGTGTGGGAGGCAAGTTGTTAGAAGCAGTGAAAAGTTTTTATCGAGGATGTAAGGCATGTGTACGTGTAGGAAGAGAGGAAAGTGATTGGTTCTCAGTGAATATAGGTTTGCGGCAGGGGTGTGTGATGTCTCCATGGTTGTTTAATTTGTTTATGGATGGGGTTGTTAGGGAGGTGAATGCAAGAGTTTTGGAAAGAGGGGCAAGTATGAAGTCTGTTGGGGATGAGAGAGCTTGGGAAGTGAGTCAGTTGTTGTTCGCTGATGATACAGCGCTGGTGGCTGATTCATGTGAGAAACTGCAGAAGCTGGTGACTGTGTTTGGTAAAGTGTGTGAAAGAAGAAAGTTAAGAGTAAATGTGAATAAGAGCAAGGTTATTAGGTACAGTAGGGTTGAGGGTCAAGTCAGTTGGGAGGTAAGTTTGAATGGAGAAAAACTGGAGGAAGTAAAGTGTTTTAGATATCTGGGAGTGGATCTGGCAGCGGATGGAACCATGGAAGCGAAAGTGAATCATAGGGTGGGGGAGGTGGCGGAAATCCTGGTAGCCTTGAAGAATGTTTGGAAGTCGAGAACATTATCTCGGAAAGCAAAATTGGATATGTTTGAAGGAATAGTGGTTCCAACAATGTTGTATGGTTGCGAGGCGTGGGCTATGGATAGAGTTGTGCGCAGGAGGGTGGATGTGCTGGAAATGAGATGTTTGAGGACACTGTGTGGTGTGAGGTGGTTTGATCGAGTAAGTAATGTAAGGGTAAGAGAGATGTGTGGAAATAAAAAGAGCGTGGTTGAGAGAGCAGAAGAGGGTGTTTTGAAATGGTTTGGGCACATGGAGAGAATGAGTGAGGAAAGATTGACCAAGAGGATATATGTGTCGGAGGTGGAGGGAACGAGGAGAAGTGGGAGACCAAATTGGAGGTGGAAAGATGGAGTGAAAAAGATTTTGAGTGATCGGGGCCTGAACATGCAGGAGGGTGAAAGGCGGGCAAGGAATAGAGTGAATTGGATCGATGTGGTGTACCGGGGTTGACGTGCTGCCAGTGGATTGAATCAGGGCATGTGAAGCGTCTGGGGTAAACCATGGAAAGTTGTGTGGGGCCTGGATGTGGAAAGGGAGCTGTAGTTTCGGGCATTATTGCATGACAGCTAGAGACTGAGTGTGAACGAATGGGGCCTTTGTTGTCTTTTCGTAGCGCTACCTCGCACACATGAGGGGGGAGGGGGATGGTATTCCATGTGTGGCGAGGTGGCGATGGAAATGAATAAAGGCAGACAGTGTGAATTGTGTGCATGGGTATATATGTATGTGTCTGTGTGTGTATATATATGTGTACATTGAGATGTATAGGTATGTATATTTGCGTGTGTGGACGTGTATGTATATACATGTGTATGGGGGTGGGTTTGGTCATTTCTTTCGTCTGTTTCCTTGCGCTACCTCGCAAACGCGGGAGACAGCGACAAAGCAAAATAAATAAATATATATATATATATATATATATATATATATATATATATATATATATATATATATATATATATATATGGTTCACAAATGCACAAAGGGCGGCTGTTGTACTGTCAATGATATCGATCGGCAATCTCCAAGTTGGAGGCATTTTTATTTTCAGCAGTTCTGCCTTCTTGCCACCAGAAGCAACGACTGGTTACGCAAGGTGTACTAGAAAAAGAAAAATCGACCAGGTGGATGTTTTTCAAGTAATCAGACATTTTCCCACGTATATATTCCTTGCCCGCCTTTCACCCTCCTGCATGTTCAGGCCCCGATCACTCAAAATCTTTTTCACTCCATCTTTCCACCTCCAATTTGGTCTCCCACTTCTCCTCGTTCCCTACACCTCCGACACATATATCCTCTTGGTCAATCTTTCCTCACTCATTCTCTCCATGTGCCCAAACCATTTCAAAACACCCTCTTCTGCTCTCTCAACCACGCTCTTTTTATTTCCACACATCTCTCTTATCCTTACATTACTTACTCGATCAAACCACCTCACAACACACATTATCCTCAAACATCTCATTTCAAGCACATCCACCCTCCTGCGCACAACTCTATCCATAGCCCACGCCTCGCAACCATACAACATTGTTGGAACCACTATTCCTTCAAACATACCCATTTTTGCTTTCCAAGATAATGTTCTCGACTTCCACACATTCTTCAAGGCTCCCAGGATCTTCGCCCCCTCCCCCACCCTATGATTCACTTCCGCTTCCATGGTTCCATCCGCTGCCAGATCCACTCCCAGATATCTAAAACACTTTACTTCCTCCAGTTTTTCTCCACTCAAACTTACCTCCCAATTGACTTGACCCTCAACCCTACTGTACCTAATAACCTTGCTCTTATTCACATTTACTCTTAACTTTCTTCTTTCACACACTTTACCAAACTCAGTCACCAGCCTCTGCAGTTTCTGACATGAATCAGCCACCAGCGCTGCATCATCAGCGAACAACAACTGACTCACTTCCCAAGCTCTCTCATCCCCAACAGACTTCATACTTGCCCCTCTTTCCAAAACTCTTGCATTCACCTCCCTAACAACCCCATCCATATGTTTATTTGTTTATATATATATATATATATATATATATATATATATATATATATATATATATATATATATATATATATATATATACAAGGTTTTAATTTCACCTTTTAATCACAATCTTAAAATGTTTAATCGTTTTGTTGTTGGCCGTTTGTTTTTTCTCATCTTTGAATACTTTCTAGCAGAATAAAAAGTAGTTTATATTTAAGTTTCTCTCAGTGATTACTTCTTTTCTGAGAATGTCATTTTGCCAAAGAAATACAACACACACACACACACACACTCAGTATATATATATATATATATATATATATATATATATATATATATATATATATATATATATATATATATATATGTATATATATATATATATATATATATATATATATATATATATATATATATATATATATATATATATATATATATTTTTCTTCTTTTTCTTTTAAACTATTCGCCATTTCCCGCGTTAGCGAGGTAGCGTTAGGAACAGAGGACTGGGCCTTTTTTGGAATAACCTCACCTGGCCCCCTCTGTTCCTTCTTTTGGAAAAAAAACAAAAAAACGAGAGGGGAGGATTTCCAGCCCCCCGCTCCCTCCCCTTTTAGTCGCCTTCTACGACACGCAGGGAATACGTGGGAAGTATTCTTAATCCCCTATCCCCAGGGATATATATATATATATATATATATATATATATATATATATATATATATATATATATATATATACTCCCTGCGTGTCTTAGATGGCGACTAAGAAGGATGGGAGCGGATGGCTGGAAATCCTCCCTTCCTGTATTACTTTCCAAAAGAAAGAACACAACAAGGAGCCAAGTGAGGATTTTTCCCTCCTAATGCTCTGTCATCTGTTCTTGACGCTACCTTGCTCACGCTGGAAATGGCGAACATGTATGAAAAAACAGATACATAGAATTACCCAGGACCCTTCCAAAGGCTCCCGCAGCCTAAGGCTGCGCTACTTTTAATAGCATGGAAATGACGTACTCTTTTGGAATGAGAATTTCTCTGACAAGACTGCATTCTAAATGATACAGCCTCGCCAAAGGTGACTTTTCACTTCTGGTGTGACCTCACGCAGTCGGAGTCCGGTAACACACACACACACACACACACACACACACACACACACACACACACACACACACACACACACACCAGCTCGCATTTTCCGCTTTAGAGAGGTAGCGTCAGGAATAGACGACGGAGCCTTCGAAGAAAAATCCTCTCTGGACTTCTTTTGTTCGTACTTCTAGAAGGATGCGATACAGGAGTGGAGGATTTCGTTCCCTGCGTTCTTGCCGTCTTATTCGCCTTCTGCGACACGTTGGAGGATGGCCAGCTGGTAATGGGTGTAGTCGGACTGCCTCGCACAAGATTCGAACCCCAGGCGAGCCCGTGCTGAGTCATTATCAGTAATGCTGTGTGTGTGTGTGTGTGTGTGTGTGTGTGTGTGTGTGTGTGTGTGTCTGTGATTACTATTTGTGTGTTACGGTAAGAGAGTTTTACACTCGTGTAGCCCCGTCTCTAAAACCCGCATGTATGTATTACTTTTTACTCCTATGCACACACACACACACACACACACACAGACACACACACACACACACACACAGACACACACCTAAGGGTGAGGATGAACACCTGTGTTTGGGTGTGGGCCGACTGCAGGTGTCCTGAATTCGAACCCATGCGGGTTCGTAACGCTTATCGCTACATCATGGAGGGCCGCGTGTATGTGTTACAGGAAGCTAGAGAATTTCCCTTCGCTTCTTGCATAAACATTCCAGCTAGTAGTTATCTCATCTGACACATAGGGGTCTCCATGCCTGTGAATTTTACTCACGTATTCCATTTTTTTATGGGAGTATTGTCTTGGCACTGTATCTCTACATGCTGCTGTGTTGTACCTGCTTATAAAGAGGTGTACCTTCCCCCCTTGTTAGTGGGTTACTAGGCCAAGCATCCTTCGTAGCGAGTCACTTGAATTGGATCATTCATGGCGGGTCTACCCCCCTGGCATGGAACCAGAGGCCCCCCTACCCGTACGTAACAAGGTCGGCGTTGCTCTTTCCTGCTGTGTGGTAGATCTAATCTTCCTGTTTGTCTTACGTTGCGTTATGGTTGGGGAGTATATATATATATATATATATATATATATATATATATATATATATATATATATATATATGGTCTTTTAAGTGTCAAACACTTGTTCCCGCTGCAACGGCGTTTTCCTCAAGTGGAGGGTCTGTGGTGCCGTCAGCGTTGGGGTTGAGTGAGGAGGCCCAGTGGTGACCCAGTGTGTGGTGTGCTGGCCTCACCACACCTCCAGCCCGCCAGGCCAGTTCCCGCCGCACCTCACGGCTCCTTCCGCTGCTGTTGTTTGTGGTGAGTCCTGACCTCATACCACACTCTCACCGTATTTGGTAAAATGCTTGTATTTGTGTCGTGACGTCACAGCATTAATGCCCTTCCTAGTTTTGCTTTTAATGTGTCCTGAGTTCACGCTATTCTCGCCCTACCTGGTCTTGTTGATGTGTTCTGATGCTGCAAAATTCTGGTCTTTCTTGTTTGAAATAATTCTGTGTCCTGATCCCACACCACTCATGCCTCTCCTGATCTTGATAGTGCTGTGTCCTGATCCCACACCACTCATGCCTCTCCTGATCCTGTTAGTGCTGTGTTCTGATCCGAAACCGCTCGTGCCTCCTCAGGTATGTCAGTGCTGTGTTATGACATCACTCACATCTCTGTACGGTTTCCACTAGTGCTGGTGTCGTAACGTCACACTACTGTCTGCCTGGTATCGCTAATTTTGTGTCCTGACCTCACACCACTGACTTCCTGGTTTCGCTGGTACCGTGTCGTGACCAGCGTTGCTCAGAGCAACGATGTGATTTTAATTAGCGCAGCTGACTTACCCTTCGGTCATCAAGCGAGATGTAAGCGAACTTTTGGATGACAAAATTATTTGAAGTTTAAAATTTTCCTTTTTGAAGTTGCAAAATGGAACGCACAGTAAGACCTCCAGGTCATGTGTGTAGGTCAGGCGTCCGTCACGGAGGTGCGGTTCGTAGGTCACACTACGTTTGACATGCACGGTGCGTTACTCGGTCATGATCGTACCTCCATGTACATCTCACGCCAGCCTCTTGCGGGCTCTCACGGCTTAGCATATATATATATATATATATATATATATATATATATATATATATATATATATGTGTGTGTGTGTGTGTGTGTGTGTGTGTGTGTGATTACGCTTGTACATTCTATACTCTTTGGTATGAATATTTACTAAGAATAGGTCATATTCTCGCTGTCTTTTTGAAAACGTGTTATAGATGAACTAATATGAAGTGTTAGTGTTTTTATGATAGTTTATGTCATGTTTAATGAACATTCAGAAGTTGCTATTAAATTTACAGCCAAAAAATATTTCCTCAGATTTTGTAGTTTTTTCTTTTAAATTCGTTGCAGAATTCTTATCTTGAGACATGAATTTCAAAAGACAGTTTTTGAGACATGTCTGGTTAAAACTTAGTGTGATGAGGCGCATCTCCGGGTGGTGGGTGAGGGGGCACAGGGAGGCGGGTGGGCGAGCGTGCAGAACTCTCCTCCGCCCGCGATCGTCCCGGCTTGCCGCACACCACTGGACCCTGTATTTTACTGCCTTTTTCTTCGTTACTCTTGGTCCTCATTGTCATTATATTGAAGTGTATATTTCTGTGCGAAGTTAATGTTAGATACTGTTATAAGTAAGGGAAATATTATATGTTTCTAAATATATCTGGAAACAAGGCAGTTCTTTGGCAGAAGTACTAGCGAAACGCGGTCAAGGCGATGCTCTTTTGTCTGCAAGTCAGCTCGGTATCAGGAATCGGTCGTATAGTTTTGCTTTCGCCATCTGATACTTGTACATATATTGGTAATAAGTTTTAGTAAAATATTTTCTGCCGTTTGGAAATCCTCATTACACAAAAAGAACTCACTGTTCTCAAGCAGCGAGTGCAGGCTTTGGTACGTAGTTCGGTGCCGCGATGTGGGTCAACGGTGAGAAATAAGGCAAGGGAAGTCGGGCAGACTTGACCTCCACGCCACGGGTCGGTAAGACAACGGGCCTCAGACTGCATCAGAGGCCATATTTTTTCACGTATGTTGCTCTGAACTTACGACACCAAGGAATCTAAGACTAGATTTAGATATATAGAAAAATCTTTGATTCACGACATACGGAATTATCTATATGGTCTGTCTTGCTGGCCCAGATTACCAGCGGTGTATTGTGCATCGGTCTGAGCTTACGACATAAGGAAAAAAGAGTAAAGCAGGTCTTACACAGGTATTGTTATATCATGTCTTCAGTCTTTACTTTGAGTTTACTTCACATTTTTTATTCTGACAGCAGCAGATGTGAGATAGTCTGTCTCTTTCTATGAACTTAATGAAGCGCATTGTGGCAGCTAACAGGCTGTGGTTGAATGGTTTTTATAGCAAGAAGGGAAGTTGTGGGCACCGTTGGACGCCACAACTGCCTGGAGGGAAAAGAAAACGGTTATCATCAACGAGTCATTGGGTCCTGTGGTTAAGGAATAAAAATGTTGAATGATTATTACAAACAACAATTATGATGAATTATTACGATGATAATAATAATTATGAAGGTGACAACGATGGTGAGTGGTGAGTGGTGTGACGGTGGATATTAAAAGTAGTGACGGCACGATGTTGAGAACTGATGGTGACGTGTGTATGTTTGTGTATATGTTGAAAGGGTGACGAAGGGTGTTAGTGACGCTGGATAAGGGAATGTGACGCTCGTGTTACGTTAGCGTAGGGAGTGGTGTTGGAGACAGAAGTGTGAGGAATGGTGACGTTGGTGCTGAAAGCGGGAGTATTGCTTATACTGACGGTGACGTTCGGGTTGGTGCATTGTGCAATGGTGAAGGTTTTGGTGGGGTAGAAATGTGGCGCGTGGCGACTGCACTTCGAGTTTAACGCGTGGTGACGGTGGAGGTGTTATGGGCAGGAGCGTGACTCCAGGTGACGGTCATGTTTTAGGAGGAACGTCATGCATGACGCTGGGTGACGTTGAAGGCGAGAGTGTGGCGGCTGCCTGCCACCCGCCCGTGGAGCAGGCGGCCCGCTCCTGCTGCTGCTGCTGCTGCAGGCGTGACCCCACCCCAGCTGGCCTGACCTCGACCCCTAGTGCTGTTGCCGCCACTGGTGCTACCTTCCCACTTGGCAGTTCTACCCAAGGGGTGGAGAGGCATCTGGGTAAGATATCTGTAGATAGACGTTCCATAGGGAACGAATTCTTGAGAATAAGAGATCTTGAGGTAAGAAGACATAGATAGATTGGTATCTGTCTGTTGGAAGTGTCTGTTAGTAAGAGGTATACGTGGTTCTCGCCGCTCGGAGTCCATGTTTCCGTATTATCAGACAACCTCAATGCTCTGCTGTTTTCCAAGTTCAGATGCTCTGACCTACTGACACGGCACTGGTTATAAACAGAAATTAAGGCTTACTGGATATGTATTATTTTGCTGTGTCGTAAGCTCACAGCAGTGGGAGCGTTGGGAGAACATGTGGGTGTACTTGACTCACTGGATCGACTCCCTGACCTCTCGTCTCTGCCCTATTTCCCTCGAACCACTCCTTAGATCCGGGATGTCCCTAGCTTTTATATATATATATATATATATATATATATATATATATATATATATATATATATATATATATATGCATAAAACCACCAGAAAAATGAAACACGACAAGTTCTCAAGTGCGCTTCCGTGTAATGATCACATCGTCAGGGTAGATACAAGAATGAGATAGAAGAGGTAGAACAGTCAGTTGATGTACAAGGAAGATAGGTAGCTAGGACGCCGTTGGTAAACAAACGTTACCGGATGGTGATGTTCGAGTTGTTGTTGTTCGGGTCTGGCATCATGCCTGTCATAAATCTTTTTTATTATGTGGACAAGAAAGGGAACTGTTTTACAAATCTTGCCTACAACAAAGCTCTCCAATTTGTATATTAGTATATTAGTGAAGGTCTGTACAAACTGGATAGCTTTGTCGTTAGTAAAATTTGTAAACAGTTCCCTTTCCTGTCCACATAATAGGTGATTTTTATGAAACGCATGATGCCAGACCCAAAGAACATCAACTCGAACACTACCATCCAGTAACGCTTGTTTACCAATGGCATCTTAGCCACGTATCTTACTTGTATATTAACTGACTGTTCTGCGTCTTCTATCTCATTCCTGTATCTCCCATGACGATGTGATCATTACACGAAAGCGCACTTGGGAACTTATCGTGTTTCATTTTCCTAGTGGTTTTATGCATATTCTAAATCACGCGTATCACTGTGACCTTTTGCAATATATATATATATATATATATATATATATATATATATATATATATATATATATATATATATATATATATATATATATTTATATATATGTGTGTGTGTGTGTATTTATATAGTGACATGACAGGCAAATCATGTTCCTATCGTGGTCGTTTCGCATGTAAAGAAAACAGGGTATGATGATGGATATGTAGACCTGACTCTTATAAGGTAGAAAGTTTATAAGAAGAAGGAGGAGAAACGGGAGAGAATTGTGCAAGTTGCAGGTCATTATCTCTCCCAGGCTCATGGAAGTTACCTCTCTGTGGAACGCTTGTTTTCTCTCCTCACCCTGTGGTTTCCTTCCAACATCGTCCTTCCTGTGGCTTCTAACCTGTCTTCCTTTCCTACAGCCTCCGTGGCTTTGTACCTCCTCTGTTCCTGTGAGGTCTTCTTTCCCTTCTACCAGTTGGGTATGTCTCACTTTTCTGGTGCTCCATCAGCCTCTTCTTTATTAAGCCCGTGTAAGATTTTTTCACCTTCATTGATTCATGACGCGCTTAACTGTTCCTTCCCTTGCTGTTCAGTTCGTAATGTGCTCCTCTGTCTGTCTGTCTGTCTGTCTGTCTGTCTGTCTGTCTCTCTCTGTCTCTCTCTCTCTCTCTCTCTCTCTCTCTCTCTCTCTCTCTCTCTCTCTCTCTCTCTCTCTCTCTCTCTCTCTCTCTCTCTCTCTCTCTCTCGTGTTCTCTTCTATTTCCGATTCTTTTTCCTTCTATTTTTTCGTCTTCCTTCCTTCTTGTATCTCTCTTTTTTGTTTTCCTCTATTCTCTTTTCTCTTCCCTTCCCTTCTATTCCCTCCAGCGCCCCATCCCTGCCCTGCCTAGTCACATGGAGGGTGGCCTCCGCTTTACCTGGTGTCTCGCAAGAAGGGTTTCTTCTGCTAAATTATTATAGGTGTTGACCGTGTGGCAGGGCACCAGAACCTGCCCCCGGGCTAACTCTCGGGAGGGACGGGTCGGGGAGGGTAGGGAAGGAACAACGGGGCAGTCACAGACCTGGGGAGAAAGGAGGGAGAGAGAGAGCATTCAGTGGGGAGGGGATGGTGTTGAAGAATGTCTGGGAGAGAGAGAGAGAGAGAGAGAGAGAGAGAGAGAGAGAGAGAGAGAGAGAGAGAGTACTTACGAATACTGACGACGTGTTGTAAAGTGTGCAGTGTTATGAGGTAGAGCGGGAGTATTTTTCCGGACCAAATGCCAGCATCCCCCGCGTTGGTGAGGTAGTAAGAACGAATAAGAAAGAGGTAGAGAATCGGAAGGGAAGATAGTAATGAGGTTAAGGGTACTGACGAAAGGACGGAGGCGACCCGGGAAGGGAGGAAGAGAAAGAGCGGGCGGAGTGGGAGCCCCAGCCGGGAGACAGAGCGGCCACAACCATCGCCACACCGCCGACACACACACACACACACACACACACACACACACACACAAACACGCTCTGTCCTGATGTTCTGTGACGCATTTCCTGGAATTTGTATGTACTGACGTCTAATCATTAATGTGTTCCTTCCTTGACACTGGATCACGACGACCTGTTTCTGTTCCGTCCCCGTTTTTGTACCCGCTTGTCTTTCCCATCACGGGAGAGTAGCTTCAGGAACAGACGACCGGGGGTGTTCGAGGACATATTACTCGTTTTGTTCCTTCTGCTCCTACGTTTAGAAAGTCGATACATCTCCTACCCCTCGTTCTAGCCCATCTTAGTCACCATCTACGACACACAGGAGATACGTGGGTAGTGTTCTTTCTCCCCTGACCTCGGACCGGTTTTAAAAGAATTATATTTGATTTTCAGCATCCGAATATATAATCAGTTGGCAGCGTTGCCGTTGTTGCCGTTACCCGTTGCTAACTCCAAAGGACAAAGGTGGCAGGAGAGAGGACGGGGTCAGAGGGCAGGTGACCTCGTGCCTTGGTCAGTAGTGGCGGCAGCGGGACACAGGTCCACCTCCAGTGTGGAAAGTGGCAGGCTCTTCCCGGGCCAGGGTCTCCAGGCTGACCTGTCCTTCGTCATGTTGCTTCCTCCACCTTGCCTCCCTCACCCACCCTCCTGTGTCCACTACAGCCCGATAGACAAGTCCACAGATATCATGATAGAAGGTTAAGATAGGTGATTGAATTCTTTTTCCTCATGAGATATAGTTTCCTCCGGTTACTTTGATAACTTAAGTTTGGTCTCTTAACTTTGTTGTGTTTAGGTAAGGTTAGGTTTGGCTTTTTAGATGTAAGGTTGTGAGAATGTCGTTAGAATTCATACAGGTTAGGTCACCGCCTTCCACGTTACTGCGAAAATGTCCATTTTCCTCACCCGGCTTGGATTTACCATCAGGGGCCTGGAGTGACTCTTGTGTTTGCTGGGAGTGTGTTCACAGCCCTGCAAGGCTGCTGGGAGTGTGTTCACAACCCTGTCTGGTTGCCTAGGAATGTGTTCACAACCGTGCTTGGCTGCTGAGAGTGTGTTCACAACCCTGCCTGGTTGCTGGGAGTGTGTTCACAACCCTACCTGGCTGCTGGGAGTGTGTTCACAACCCTGCCTGGCTGCTGGGAGTGTGTTCACAACCCTGCATGGATGCTCGGAATGTGTTCACAACTCTGCGTAGCTACTAGGAATGTGTTCACAGCCCTGCGTGGATGCTGGGTGTGCAGCATCCTGGCCTTTGAGTGGCAGAGACATATTTCACATACAGAGGAACACGAGCATTATCTGAGTGACTGGGATGGCTGGTATGCAGATGTACACGACGTCCATATATCAACCTGTCAGAAGGTTTGGACGAAGAAAAGTCATGATTGTGAATGACAGTCCTGAGACGCGGATCGAACCGGAGACCTCCCTTTTTTTCCCCCCATATATCTCGAGCCAAACGTTGCATCAGTGGCAGTCACAGCGGCCGACACATTCAGCGGTGTTCAGTAAATAATTTCAGACCCAGTACTGAAATTTTATAGAGTTTGGTCTCTGGATTCGATCATTTCATCATAAGACTCAAACGCGTGATCGTGCTAAACCAGGTTTACCACTGCTGCTTTTATAACGCAGTCTTAGTTTGGCTGTATGTATCTACCGTCGTATCAGGCTGTCAGCTTTGTGGTCTATTGTCTGTCTGTTCCGTCCCGGCCAGTGTCAGACTGGCAGATCTGGTCGCGAGTGATCATTCTCCCTTTGATTTTATTTGAGTCATATCGTTAAATTTTGATTTACAGTGATGGTAAAAAGCGATTCACGCGTTGCCTTCTTTACCTTGGTTGCCGTTCGACAGCCAGCCACACCCATGCTTACGTAAAGCAACTTGACTTTTTGTATTCATCTTTGGGATTATTGCTTGCAGATTCGTTAGAGAGAGTTCTGATGTGTCGTGGCCTTTATATTTTCATAGTTTTTCTGAGCTGACAGATAGCTAGATAGCGTCCTGGGTAATTTGTCAAGTATTTTCTGTTGGCATGATTGTTCAGACAATTTGGAAAGGCTGTGGAGAGGAGGTGCCGTATGTCCATCGTATCATACATTTAAGAAATTTATGACTACATTATCTGTTTTCTGGTCACGATTGCGTAAATATGGTTATTTATTTCTCGGTGGTCAGTGAGGGTAATGTATCAATTTTGGGTTATTGTATTTATCTTTTAAATCAGTTTGTGTTTTTTATAAGGTTTCTTTGCTTAAGGTTTGCTATTATACAAGGTTTTTAAATACGATTAAAGTGGTTAAAACAAGTTAGAACAGTGTACAGTTTTGACCCCTGATGATGAAACGGGTTAGAGAAGTTAAAGTTTGACCTGACCTGAATTGTTCACCATGTTCATCGCTTTTTTGCTTGCAAAAACTACGGCTATGGGCAGTTTGATGATCTCTGATTCCCTATCTTCATTATATCCTGAACATCTTGAGACCAGATTGTCTTATGGTTCTCTCTGAGGTCAGGTATAAACATGCGAGTATTAGTGGTATAGAGATTCAAAGTGACAGCGTGACAGAGTTGATTCCTGACCCAGACTTGCCCCAGATACAGGAGCTGTTAAGCATAATACTGGGTCGTCAGGTGTAAGTTCTAAGGCTGCAATCGTGAAAGAACTAACAGATGGATTGAGGTAAATATTCTGTTATCTGATGTCGCAATTGGCTGGCCAATGGGGTCTGCCAGACACCCGTCGTGACCTCTTGTAAATCTTCTCGCGTCACCACTGGCAGGATGATCCTGGCCGACACGGTAAACCAGACGTTGGTAGCGGCAAAAACTAAGCAGTTTGTGCCCTTGACAGCCAGACGGGTTTGAAAAGTTAGCGATTTGTCCTCTGATGGTGAAACAGGCTAGAAAAGATAACAGTTTGTCCCGTGATGGTGAGACAGGTCAAAAGAGACAGCAGTTTGTCCCCTGATGGTGTAACAGGTTTGAAAAGATAGCAGTTTGTCCCCTGATGGTGTAACATGCTAGAAAAGATAGCAGTTTGTCCCCTGATGGTGAGACAGGTCAGAAGAGACAGCAGTTTGTCCCCTGATGGTGCAACGGGCTAGAAAAGATAGCAGTTTGTCCCCTGATGGGGTAACGGGCTAGAAAAGATAGCAGTTTATCCCCTGATGTGAAACAGGTAAGAAAAGGTAGCAGTTTGTCCCCTGATAGTGAAACAGGCTATAAAAGATTGCAGTTTGTCCCCTAATGGTGGAACGGGTTAGAAAACATAGCAGTTTGTCCCCTGATGCTTAAACTGGTTAGAAAAGTGAAGTTTGACCCCTGCCACTGAAACAGGTTAGAAGACAATTAGTTTCGGCTTTTTAAAGCTAATGTTTTTCCCAGTGTCTCGAATCCTGAAGATGAAAAGAATATATCCGTACATAGAAGAATGCTTTATACACCGACATAATATGCGTCATGCATTGATACGCAGAACGAACGGGTAACAAGAGAGGACGTGCTGTCCTCTTGTGACGCTGCTTGTTGAAGGCAACGAGCTTATCTACTGAAAGAGACGAAGTTACCTGCTGAAGGAGACGAGGTTACTTGCTGAAGGAGACGAAGTTACCTGCTGAAGGAAGCGAGGTTACCTGCTGAAGGAAACAAAATTATCTGCTGAAGAGGACGAGAAGGAGACGATGTAAAGTGCTGAAGAGAACGAGGTAACATGTTGGAAGTAACAAAGTTTCCTGCTGAAAGAGACGATGTTACTTGCTGAAAGAAACGAGGTTATCGGCTGAAGGAAACGAGGGTACCCGCTAAAGAAAACGGGGTTTCCAAAGGAAACGAGTTCACCTGCTGAAGGCAACAGTGCTACTTGCTTGAGTCCCATGACTTACACCTAAGACGTTGGAATTTTAGCATTACAAATATTTTATGAGAATTAAGTGTCAAAGCTATGAATCATGAACACAAAATGAATCACCACGAGAAGTTGGGGGAAAAAAACCTTTGGAATTATCAAAGATGACCTTAGATAAACAAGACCTAGTTGCTGTATACAACAAAGTCAATAGAATGTTAGGATTCATACCTAGAAATCTAAACTACAAAACAAAGGATGCGATACTGACCCTTTATAACACCCTTGTCAGACCTGCTTTGGAGTCCTTTTTTCAGTTCTGGTCACCAAACCTGATCAGAGATTAGGAGAAACTAGGACGAATTCATGGACGAGCAACGAAACAGATCCCTTTACTCAGAAATAAGCCACACAAGGAAAGAAGAAGAGAGCTAATTTTATTCTCTCTCTCTCTCTCTCTCTCTCTCTCTCTCTCTCTCTCTCTCTCTCTCTCTCTCTCTCTCTCTCTCTCTCTCTCTCTCTCTCTAAAAATGACTGAGGTGATCTGAGATTTTAAAATACTGAATGATTTCGACAACATAACGTACGGAAATCTTTGCTCACTTAAGAGAGATACAGTGACCAGAAATAAAGATATGAAGATAAAAGAAAGATGTAATTGCAATGTAGTTTTTTCTTCACTCGTAGAGTAGTTGAACATCGGAATAAATTACCTTTCCGTGTAGTGAATAGACAGATATTTCAACGAATTCTCTTATTCAAAAGACTATCAGATTACTACCAGTCATGTCCAACTTTTCCAGAATCCAGCCGCAGAGCAGATGATATTCCTGTGGTCGGGAACTTTTTCCAGTCCAAACTTTCCTGTAAACCTCCCATGGCGGTATGTTCCTCCCATATTCCGTGCTTTTATATCATATTTTTTACTCTTGCTTTTGTCAGTAGGGACCAGGGGTTCTAAGAGAGTATTTCTGTCCCGTAGCAGACAACCTCCTCTTACCTGGCTTTCCAGTACGTTCCCTTGTGATCCTGTAATGGATTTTAAACGGTGTCCTGCCAGAGTGGGGTATGACCCTCCTCCATTGTTTCCAAACCTCGGTAAGAAATGAAATACGATTTGGGGAGATTGATGAATCCGGTTTTTGTCTTGGTTTCAATTTACGAGTTCCGCCTCCTCCTGCAGTGGTTGTGTAACGGGGGAATATTACAGGGCATGTTCGAAAAAAATATATACCGGTGGGAGAGAGAGAGAGAGAGAGAGAGAGAGAGAGAGAGAGAGAGAGAGAGAGAGAGAGAGAGAGAGAGAGAGAGAGAGAGAACACAGTATTGACCCTCTTGGCCAGCTTGAGGTCAGTGGCTCTCATCCACTGTCACCCTCCCACTCACTCACCCACATTCACCTGCCCACACTCACTCTCATCCGCCCACACTCACTGCCCTCTCTCACCAGGTTCCAGTACGTACCCCCACTCCCTTTTTACAAACACACTCCATCAGTCATCCGGACTCACACTCCTGTCCCGAACGCACCTTTATATTCGTCCACATTCACACTCCAGCAACACACTCCTTCACTCACCCGTATTTACACCCTTCTCACAGACCTGCTTCCGTCTTTACCACATGTGGGAGATATCCGTCGTTTCCTTGATATGATAATTTTAAGTAAGGTTTTACTATTTCGTATGTTTAACAAGACGCAAGTTGACTTCAGTGGATTTCTTGTTCTTTTCATGGCAGTGATATTTTATTTACGTCTGTCTTTCTCCGTGTACACAACTGTAAAACAGTCACGTGACCCCCGTAGAGGTGACGTCAGAGTTCGGTTTTGGCCACCTGGTGTTAGCGGCGGTGACGTAACAGCGGCCTTACTTTCTCCTACGTAACTATGGAGGTCGAGTCAGGTCGGTGGCGGTGGAAACATGATCCAGTCAGCCCCTCTACACCAGAGACTGTCCGGGTGCTTTGTAGAGCAGATCTGAACTTGCCAGACACCTTGCCACAGGTCTCTCTCTCTCTCTCTCTCTCTCTCTCTCTCTCTCTCTCTCTCTCTCTCTCTCTCTCTCTCTCTCTCTCTCTCTCTGTTTTTTTCTTGTTTGTATTACTTTCATCTCGCTATCCCCTTCTCTAATATCCACCGTCATCTCCCCTTCGCCTCAACATTGCTCCTGACCCCCATGATCACCTCTCACCCCTCATCGTCACTTCTCACCCTCATTATTACTCCTCAACCCCCAACATCACCCCTTACCACCATTATCACCCGTCACCACCGTTATCACCCCTTACCACCATTATCACCCGTCACCACCGTTATCACCCCTCACCACCGTCATTACCCTTCCCCCGTGATGGCCCGTCACCCCCCACCCCAGCAGTCAGATATGGGTCAGCAGGCTGTGTGTGTGTGTGTGTGTGTGTGTGTGTGTGTGTGTGTGTGTGTGTGTGTGTGTGTGTGTGTGTCATGTCTCCACAATGACCGGACGGACGTTGACATGCTCCTGACCTCTCGCCGCCGCCGCCTCCTCCACTTGTCGCTTTGCCAGTCCGGTTCAGATCTCCCTCCCTTCATCTTTGCTGCCTTCTTCCTTCCTTTCTTCTCTTTCATCCATTTCCCATTGTTCTCATCCCTCCTTTCTATATCCACGGTTGCTTACCCTTCACCATTTTGTTCTCCGTCTCTTTTGTCCTCTCCAACCCTTGATTCTTTCTCTTTTATTCAGTTTCCACTTCTTGTCGTTTTTGTCTTCCCCTTCATCATCTCTCCCCGTACATTTTCTCTTTCTTCCCGTGACACGTACGAGGGTCGCGGATGCCGGACTCATATGTGGCAACCCCTCGGGTGCCTGGTTCATACAATGCAGCCCTGTGGGTGCTTGGCTCCTCATACATGGCCGCCCCACGGATGCATGGCCTACACGCTGCCCTGTCACTTCACTACATGCCTGGCCTCGACGGACGAATCTACCTTCACTTCAAGGTTTATATCGGCTGTTACCTGGTGTTCAGGCTACTCCCTGACACTGACCTTAGTGCCTTTTTTTTTTTTTTTCTGCTGAACAAATTATCTCTCTTGGCCATGACCGTGTCCCATTTATAAACTGTCAGTGTTACTTGTATCTATCTACTCCTTTTTACACGGACGGCATAAGTGCACTATAGACGCATTTTTGAGGGATTTGATTTCAGAGACTTGGACCTTCAGCCCTGAGACAGTGGGGCTGGCTGGGGAGTTGAGACCCACAGCGTGTATCTCAACTCCCTGGGATGGACCGTCCTACCCTGCTACCCTTAGTCACTACTTGCTAACAGTAAAAACAAGCTCCCCGAGGCAAGGGTTCGCTATACAGGTCCAGCCCAGCCTGGGTTGGACCGAGAAAAACATCAGCTCCAGTATCTCTACTGTGTTGTGGCTGAACTTAAAGGGAACAGTCGTTAACGTGATATACGTCCAGCGATTTCTTGGTGAATATTTAACGGAATATTCGACTTGAAGTTCATCCAGAGATTTTCTAATGAATATATTGTAAGTGATGGTCATCCACATCATCAGGGTGTGTGGGAAAAGTTGTGTTATTTTCAACCTTTTGAATATGGTATGGTGTTTGGCGACTTTCATGGTATGGTAATTGTAATGGAGGATTGTTCATCATGCTTTATGCCCCTCGGGCACTTGTTGATGGTGGCAGACACGGAAGGAGACCAGCTAAGCAGTCAGGCAGGCAGGCAGAAAGCACCCTGGTCATGGCCGGCCGGACGGACGAAGGAACGGTCATGGGTGGGTCCTGCAGATCTTGCTGGTCGGGGCTGAGGGAACTGTATCAGGCAGACCAGGGTCGCTGCTTCACGTAAGACGTAAAGTAGATTTTTTTTTTAATCATTGGTTTTAAGGTCTTTAGGAAATGGTGTCAATGGTGCGTGTACCTTTCGTACCCTTAAAAAAGAGAAAAAGGTTGAAGGATGTCATATTAATTCTTGACGGCTCGTGTAACCTGCAGGGAAGGCCAGGCCTAATATCATTCCTTAGGGTCGTACCGTCGTGCTCAGGGGTTGCACCGTTATGTTCAAGGGTCGCACCGTCATGTTCAAGGATCGTACTGTCATGTTCAAGGGTCGCACCGTCTTGCTCAAGGGTCGTACCGTCGTGTTCAAGAGGACGTACCTTCATGTTCAAGGGACGTACCTTCGTGTTCAAGGGTCGCACCGTCATGTTCAGTGGTCGTACCGTCATGTTCAAGGGACGTAACGTCGTGTTCAGGGGACGTATCGTCCTGTTCAAGGATTGTACCGTCGTGTTCAAGGGACGTATCGTCGTGTTCAAGGGTCGTACCGTCGTCTTCAAGGGACGTACTGTCATGTTCAAGGGACATACTGTGATGTTCAAGGATCGCAGCGTCATGTTCAAGGGACGTACCGTCGTGTTCAAGGGTGGTACCGTCATGTTCAAGGGTTCTACCGTCATGTTCAAGGGACGTACCGTCGTGTTCAAGGGTCGTACCGTCATGTTCAAGGGACGTACCGTCATGTTCAAGGAACGTACCGTCGTGTTCAAGGGTCCTACCGTCATGTTCAAGGGACGTACCGTGATGTTCAAGGGTCGTACCGTCGTGTTCAAGGGTCCTACCGTCATGTTCAAGGGACGTACCGTCATGTTCAAGGAACGTACCGTCGTGTTCAAGGGTCTTACCGTCATGTTCAAGGGACGTACCGTCATGTTCAAGGGACATACCGTCATGTTTAAGGGACGCACCGTCGTGTTCAAGGGTCGTACCGTCGTGTTCAAGGGACCTACTGTCATGTTCAAGGGTCGTACCGTCATGCTCAAGGGTCGTTCCGTCATGTTCAAGGGACGTACCGTCGTGTTCAAGGGTCCTACCGTGATGTTCAAGGGGCGTACCGTCATGTTCAAGGAACGTACCTTCGTGTTCAAGGGTCCTACCGTCATGTTCAAGGGACGTACCGTCATGTTCAAGGGTCGTACCGTCGTGTTCAAGGGTCCTACCGTCATGTTCAAGGGACGTACCCTTCATGTTCAAGGGACGTACCGTCATATTCAAGGGACGCACCGTCGTGTTCAAGGGACGTACCGTCGTGTTCAAGGGTCCCACCGTCATGTTCAAGGGACGTACCGTCATGTTCAAGGGACGTACCGTCATGTTCAAGGGACGCACCGTCGTGTTCAAGGGACGTACCGTCGTGTTCAAGGGGCCTACTGTCATGTTCAAGGGTCGTACCGTCATGTTCAAGGGTCGTTCCGTCATGTTCAAGGGACGTACCGTCGTGTTCAAGGGTCATACCGTGATGTTCAAGGGTCGTACCGTGATGTTCAAGGGTCTTACCGTCATGTTCAAGGGTCGTATCATCGTGATCAAGGGTCGTAACGTCATGTTCAGGGGTCGTACCGTTATGTTCAGGGGTCGTCGTACCATCATGTTCAAGGGTCGTACCATCATGTTCAAGGGTCGTACCATCGCGTTCAAGGGTCTTACCGTCATGTTCAAGGGTCGCACCATCGTGTTCAAGGGTCGTACCATCGTGTTCAAGGGACGTACCGTCGTGTTCAAGGGTCGTACCGTCATGTTCAAGAGTCGTACCTTCATGCTTAAGGGTTAGAAGTCGTGCCTCGCGGTACAGTTCCAGCCACACACACGTAACTGACTCTTGGTAGACTGAAGGAGGTTGACTGCCAAAGCAACGTGAGCAGGTTTCATATTAGTACTTAGCCTAGGATCAGGTATTGATACTCGGACTAGGCTTAGGCCCAGGTATCAGACTAGGCTTGGGTCCCAGATGCTGTGCACTAAGCCCTGGGGGCACAGGGAGCCAGGGTCTCGGGTCAGGATGGTGGTGGAGGAGGTGGTGGTGGTGGTGGTGGAGGTGACGTCACGCCTGGCTGGCTACCAGGTATAACGGGAGGTGAGCAGCGGCCCCTCTGGCGACTCCTCAAGGTTGATGTGCACACTGTTGCCTGGCCTGCTTGCTGCCGGCGGGGAGGATCGTGGCTACGGGTGATGTAGGAGCTGGTCTCTTGGGGATGATGCTGTAGGGGCTGGTTACTGGAGGGAGTGATGGATACTGTTGAAGGTGATTCTGTAGGGGATTGATGCCGTAGGGGGCTGTTTGTGTGTAGGTATTGGTGCTGTAAGGGACTGGTTCCTTCAGGAATTGATGTTGTAGAAGCTGTTGCTTCTAGGGATTGATGCTGTCGGTGTCTGCTGCTGCGGTCGTCGTTACTGCGGGGATTAGTGTTGTGGAGATTATTGGTGTGGAAGCTTATTGCTGCGGAATGTAGTTGTTAATTGGATAATGGTGAATCTAATTGGTTTTTGTGATAAGCAACACCGTAATGGGGAAGATCTTTCATGAACGGGTAGTGGTAGGTTTTCAAGGAAGTGATTGTGGAGGGGAGGGTCTTTAATGATGAAGTAGTAGCAGGAGGGGTTTTAAGAAAGATCTCTTGTGGTAAATTAGTGGTCTAATGTACTGTAGCGAGGTAGTTGTGCAGTGGTTGTGATGCGCTGGTGACATACTTATACAGGCTTGAGTGGAGGAGGATCCCTGGTGTGTGTGTGTGTGTGTGTGTGTGTATGATGGGGAAGGAGGGGTGGGGGTGGATTAGTGTGGTCGATAGGTGGCCGAGTGTACCTCAGCAGTGGTGATGAGGTACCATGTCCCTGGCGGGAGGTGTCCGAATGTACCTCAGCAGTGGTAGTGGAGGCACCATGCCCCTGGCGGGAGGTGGCCAAGTGTACCTTAGCAGTGGTGGTGGAGGCACCATGCCCTTTGGCGGGAGGTGGCCGAGTGTACCTCAGCTGGGGTGATGGAGGTACTATGCCCCTGGCGGGAGGTGGCCAAGTGTACCTCTGCAGTGGTGGTGGAGGTACCATGCCCCTGGGAGCAGGGAAGCAGAACACTTCACTGGCTATATATATACTACCTTAGTACAAGAGCAGCCAAGCACAGTCATGTGTACATGAATGTGTTGAGAAAAAACGCACACATATCATGCGTACACTCATGTCGTTAAGCAAAACGCACACATTACATAAACGTCTTAAGACTTTTGTGGTAAACGTGCATTATGGGATACAGACATAGGTGTAGTGAGCCAAGACAACACTGTGTACTCACATGGACGGCGGCCGCAGGAGCCATATTGTGGTAGTTTACCCCTCGAGTAGGATGATGTAACCCTTGAGCAGGACGGCAAGACCCTTGATCAGACGGTATGACCCCTGAGCAGGCCGGTACAACCTATTAGAAGGACGATGTGACCCTTGAGCGTGATGGCACGACCCTTAGATCACGATGTAACGACCTATGAACACGACAGAGCAACTTTCCACCTAACCGTAGCTCGTGTGTAGGCCGCGGGCCTCAGCTCCACGTAACCTGCCCGGACTGGATCCTTGAAATCTTTCGTATCCCACATGTTTTTGGCTCCTGTGATTTTTATTTTTTCCTCGTTTGAGGGAGTGCCGGTGGGGGGTGTTTCCTGCGGGTGTGCTCCACCTCCTCCTCCCCCTCCTCCAGCAGCAGCCGCCGCCGCAGCCTTCTCCTGCTCGCGGGCGTGAGGGCCGCACCACTAACACACTGACCCACACCTTGCATGTGCCCAGTGCTGGCAATATTATTGTGTCTTATGTAAATGTCTTCGTTGTATGCTAATGTGTTCCGCATGTCACGATACCTGCCCCTTCTTCCTCCTCCTCCCTTCGGCCTTGAGACTTACTCCCTTCACCAGGCCTTTGTCTCTCCTTCTCTCTCCCACCATCCATTATCTCAACCTCCAACCTTCCCACCACCCCTTCACCTTACCTTCCTCCTCCCATCACCCATGTATCTCCCCTTCTTCCTTCCACCATTTCGTTATCTGCCCCTCCTTCATCCTACCACCCTTTGATTTCCCCTTCGTTCTTCCACTATCCCTTCACATCCCCCCCCCCCCTCTCTCTCTCTCTCTCTCTCTCTCTCTCTCTCTCTCTCTCTCTCTCTCTCTCTCTCTCTCTCTCTCTCTCTCACACACACACACACACACACACACACACACAGTACCCATTTATCTCCCCCTCCTCCTTTGTCTGCCATACCTCCTCTGAGCCAAGGTGTTAGGGTTTCCTGATTGTCTTCAGTGGCTTGACAGTTAACAGCACACGTTTACTGATACGGAATTAGACGGTTATCATCCACATTCCTTGTGCCTTCTTAATCATCAGTATATTTTTTACGTAAATTTTCGTGGATACTGATTTAATGGTGGAGAGGAGGTATCTGTGGTTGGGGAATGGCTTCCAGGTCCATTAAGTGCACAATCCCCTGCCCTCCTTTCTCCCCCATCATGCATCGGGCAATTTTAGGTGAACCCCGCAGTGTGTGGAGGGCTTCGAGGTTCAGGGAAAACGTGGGGTTTAGATAAACTGAACTCGTACAAGCATGGCATCCAAACCTGTCCAAACCTGTTGTAGGTTAACCCAGCTTAGCCGCAGAAATGTGGCAACCAAGCTCAACCAAAGCTAATTTAGGTTAATCCAGCCTAGCCTACCAAAGAATACGTCAGGTTTGAACGTCTTTTGCATTATATAGGTGGATGAGGGGGGCTTTTGCAATAGCGTGCAAGAACTCTTGTGGTCATTTATATCATTTCAAAAGCTGAGCCGACATCGAGGATGTTGCACGTTGTTGCGCTATTTTCAGCCGTTCATCACAACGAAAATGGTGTGATTTTGTCACACACACACACACACACACACACACACACACACACTTCTCTGACATGTAGGACACTTGATGGTGAAATTCATGTGTTCTTACATCGCTGTGAATGCCTAGCAGCGATCCTGCTGGGCGATCATGGGCGCAGAATTTGGAACAGCCGACGATTGTACGCGGCAGAAAGGAACGAGGCGGAAGCGAATGATTGAAATGAAAGATGGCTTGAGCAAGACAGCCAGAGTTAAAGTGTGAGCCAGATGTTACGTGTATCTTACATCAACAAAATGTTATGAACACAATCACAATGAATATGAATACTTAGCAAGGCAGTGCACACGAAATAAACGCCCAAACTTGTGAAAATCCTTAAAGAACCTTAAAGAAATGTTCCTGTTGGCCTTCGGAAACATATAGACCAAGAATATTATTGGAACAAAACAACAAAGCGGGAGTTTTTGTCGGCTAACTTGGTTCTCATTTTTCGATTGATTTTTAGTACCTTTGAATTGCTTCCTCCACTAACAGATTTCTTTATTTCTTTTATTTCTTAAAAACAACAACTTTTCTTCTTTAGGTAAACTCGAAGAATCGATTACTTCCTCCCTCAACAAAGTTGTTCATTACTTAAAAATGGCAACTTTTCTTCTCTAGGGAAAACTCGAAGAATCGATCACTATTGGCAGTTACCACAGCTAAAGTCTCCTGCAAAGCGTCGTTCAGCGGTGTTACTGAAATTCTTGTCAAAATAATATTAAAAACTTGGAAATCAACGAAATATATGGCACAATAAAAGTAGATGATTATCATATGAACTAGAGTTTCTGAAAAGAGTAACCTAGCAACCTTGAGGACAGAGTGTGTGGTCTTTGGTATATCAGGAATGGGTATATCGGAATATGGGCTTGGGGGCGCACTTGCAAGCAGTGGTTAGGGGTATAGGATTGTGAGACACAAGGATATGTGATAATGGACATGTGGGATAGGGATAGGGGCATGGGCGTTTGGCCGCGGGGAAGGAGGGATAATAATCTTGTGGGATAAGGGTGGCATTTTTCTTTAATTGGGTGGTTACGAGAGGAAATGAAAGGAATTAGACGGGAAGTTACAGTCGAACATTAGACGATAGATATAGAGTGTACGGACGTATGGTGTAGGTTTTACTAAAGTGTATTTGGATGGTTTGTAGGAGACGTGTGTTTGGTGCCTTATTTATTATACCCCCATCAGATTACGTATAGTGTGTGTGTGTGTGTGTGTGTGTGTGTGTGTGTGTGTGTGTGTAGTGATGTCTGTTGGTTAGAGTTGGTAATTTTCTTAGTTAAGCGTTGTTCATTGTGTGTAGTGGGCGTGTGGCCCCTCTAGTTTCTCTGGCACCACTGCTTGTTGCCTTAGTTCTTTTAGCCACATTCCATGGCTTTCTAGTTCTGACATCACTTTTTGGCTTCCTAGTTCTTCTGGCGTCACTGTCTGGCTCCCTAATTCTTACACTACTATCTGGTTCCCTAGTTCTCGTGGCACAGCTGCCTGACCCCCTAATTCCTCTGGTATCGTTACCCGTTCCTCAGATTCCTCTGATACCACTTCTGGGATCAGGTCACCAACCTTGGGAGACCAGAGGGGTCAGCTTACTGAAACTCCTAGTCTCTCGATCATACACTTCCCTCCTGTAAGGCCTGCCGCAGCTGTTGAGTCCTGCTCAATTTTAGTTCTTCCGAGACTGACCCCGATCTTGGTCATGAGAGCTCGCGAGCCACTCCTGTTGCTGTGTCTGATCACATCCCTCATGTTGGTGCTGGGCTCCCGTTATCTGTCTTCCAGGTCCTGTAACCCGCACGTGACTATAGGTAATATTTCTTTCCTCCTTTGTTCCATACACACCCACATGACTCCTTCTTATCACTCCTCACACTTCCGCACCCGCCCTCAGTCCCACGGAACAGAAGACCCGCTGGGCCCCACCCACCACCTGCCGCCCGTGTGCGGAACGCCCTGCAGGATGGTGGAGGAAGTAGGCAAGACTAAATGAGTCCCTTAACCTCGGATGTAGCCATGGGGGCGAGTTTTGCCGCCTAGAGGAACCTTTAATTATAGAAAACGGATGTTTTTCTTGTGTATATGGGTTAAGGGGAGGGGCTGGACGTTTAGGTTTTTGGTTAAACATGTTAAACGCCGTCTCGTAGAGAGAGATGATTTGCTTGTATGAATTGAATGCACTAGATACTGACCACATCCTGAGAACGTCATCGAAACGGACGGACGGGGCTTCCCACAACGGATGATAACATTGCTGTCGATATGTAACCTGACTACCCTTCACTCAGCTCCTGCATCATCCCCTTATCTCCTTAACACACCTTCTCTCCCTTGTGTATATAGATATACTTTTTTTTAATCATTTGTTCCCGACTTTCCATCTCAATGACCCATCTCCCTTTCCCATATCCCATATCTTTTTTTTTTTGTCATTTGCCACCTTCACATGTGTCTGTCGCTGCTGTCATGATGTAGATACGAACTGTTATTCTTAGTTATTTTTCCAGTCTTTTCTTCAGAGATATTAAGATGTGGACTTCTCGTATCCGTTACAAACTATTGATCTGTCTCACTAATCGAAGGTTTCAATGCATGAAGCGAAGCTGTTTATACTAACACTCTCTCCAGCACAACGTTACGACCTTTGAGAAGAATGTTACTATCCTGAGCACGATGGTAACAACCCTTAGGTATAATGGCTTGACTGTCTTGATCCATAAAGGTGGGATCAAAGGTCACTGCACCATAGCCAAGGGTCATAGTGACGTTCCCAGATGTTCAGACTGACTGAACGTATCAATTCGTGATTTACTTAAAAGGTATAGTCTCACTTGCTGAGCGAGGCGTTAAGGTATGCTAAGCTGAGCTGAAGAAAAGAGAACGGGAACACCCCCAGGAGTATATCCGAAGAAGAAATACTGGGAATTTAATGGGAAAAATCGAAATTGAAGGAAGTTGAAGTAAACATCTGAGCGAGGCTTTCTTCGCCAGTCTGGCGATATAAGGGATCCCGGGCGAACGGTGGGCGGGATCCCGCCTGACTTGACGGGTTGCACCTGCAGCCCCCTTTGCCTCCCGTGGTCAGGAACACAAGGAACACTGAACATATTGCAGTCTTTGTGTTGCTACCCCGGGTGGAAGAGCGGGACACGTAGATGCCGAGGTCTTAACATACGTACACAAAGGAGGATGCGTCTGTGAAGATGAAGCGTACTAAACGGAACGTACACAAGTAGGTGTAAATACAGACTCGCATATAGGGAGAGTGGGGATTCCCGTGTTAACGCACAAAGAGCGTTAACGCATTACCATACGTCCATAAACGTACGCAGATATTTACAGCCACACGTGCAGAGTAGGAGGTGCCTGCCCTGCCAGATGTACATGGGAGTGGTACATTAGTGTTCTGGTTGGTAAGCTACGCCTGTAGGATCGTGTGGTGTCAGCTGCCCATTTTGGGTAGTCAGCGATGGAACTGAGTGAGGAGAGGGAATGGGTGTTGTTGTTGTTGTTGTTGTTGTTGCTTTAATGGTGTTGGGGTTGGGGAGAGGGAAGCCACTAATGGTATGAGGAGAGGCTTGTGGTGGGAGAGCTGGGGGAAGGCACACGACCCCGGGAATAACCAGAAGCTTCACATTGTTCCGTGGCAGGTGAGGGTGTGACCCCGTGTTGTGAAACGCTCGTACGACGCTGCCAGTGGCGCCCGTTACACTGCGTCGTTTTCTCGTGTCACACTTCGTACATGAATAACACTTGTGCGAGGAAGCATGGCCAAGTATTTTTGTCTTGCGTAATGGTAATTCTTTCGTATGGCGTGGACTGTGACCTGATGAATTTTTTAGGCAGTGTTTCTGTAAAAGTGCGTGTGGCTTGGCATAGATATATGGCCTCTGAGTTACTTACTGTTCAGTAACACTGAAGTATAATGAAAAAAGATTAATAACATTCTGCCTTTCTCTTCGTCTCGTCTACCAATCGTTCCGACATCTTTCCTTCACTTCCTTCCTTCCCTCTTTTAAAATTTTCCTCTTTTGTTATTTTTCCTCCTTTAGTCACTAGATCCTCTTCTGCCTGTTTCTGACTCCCCCCCTTTTTTTTTGTTCCCATTACCTCATTCACTTCTGTTTTGCTCACGTCCGTGTACAACTTTTTTTATTATGTCCTTTTTATGACGACTAAGACACGTCACTTAAAAAGAAGTAGGAAATATGTGGAATGATTAGACTCATATGTAAACTGTAATCAAGGTGTTACTGAGCTCCGGCTGAATATGGTGACGCTGTCAATTGAGGGTCACCTTCGGCAAGGCTCTATCACCTCCAGTGGACGAAGAGGAGCTCAGTCTTCGCTGGGGAAGTTCTCACAGTAAAGGAGTCCATGATTTCCCTGCTCCAGGTTAGAGCGCAGTCTCGGAGCAGCAAGGACCCCCATAAAAGGGATTCCAGGGATGTTCAGTGATTGATTAATTGAAATCGTAATTACTTTTTTGAACTAATTATTTCGTTGCTTATTTTGTAAGGACTGAGCCTCGCTACTGTCAGTTGTGTGTGTTGATGGTGTGGTCGAGGGAGTGTGGTGTGGTGTGGTGTGTGGTGCTGCAACACCCACCACCGTCTCGGCCGACTCGACTCGCCTTACTTGTGCCCTCATCACCATGGGTTCCGGTCAGCCTTGAGGTACCGCAACCCCAGGGAGGAGAAGAGGCGACCAGGGGGAGGGAGGTGGTGGAGGGGCGGAGTGGGAGGGGAGGGTGAAAGGTCGAGGAGGGGGAGGGGAGGGGGGGAAGCAGTTGATCGTGACCTGCCTCTCCCCCGCCACGCACTCACAACATTCATGGCTTCTCTCTTTCTCCCCCTCCTACCCCCTCACCCTTCGCCTCCCTCTCTTCGTCTATCTCCACACCCGTCTCCTCTCCTCCCCCTCCTCAACTTCCCTCCTTGAGCTTCCCTTTCCTCTAACTCCCAACATTACTTCACGATCTCCCTTTCCCTAACCTTAGTTCACTCCACCTCACCCCTCCACATTCCTCCTTTCACCCCTTCGTTTTTGCTCTCTCTCTCTCTCTCTCTCTCTCTCTCTCTCTCTCTCTCTCTCTCTCTCTCTCTCTCTCTCTCTCTCTCTCTCTCTCTCTCTCTCTCTCTCTCGTCCCTTCTCACTGTTAAAAAACATTTCGAAAAGGACGAAACTGAAATAAGAGAGAGAGAGAGAGAGAGAGAGAGAGAGAGAGAGAGAGAGAGAGAGAGAGAGAGAGAGAGAGAGAGAGAGAGAATACAATGTCCTTGCCATCCTACTGGTTCCTACGACGATAATTTGCCATTATTGGCAGGGCTGGCGCGCTGTGTTCACCTCAGGATAATGTACGAATTATGGATTATGCATCGTATGAATCACATGTTGTGAAGTGTTGTTGTGTGTGAGATGGAGAATATCTTGTTTGTGGACTGAAATGCCACCAACCCCTGTGTATATGAGGCGTAAAGAAAAGACTCCAACCTAGGACAAGGAGGTGTACTTGAAATACTATGTGGTGCAAGCTAACTGCGCAGAGAGAGAGAGAGAGAGAGAGAGAGAGAGAGAGAGAGAGAGAGAGAGAGAGAGAGAGAGAGAGAGAGAGAGGTGAGTGTGGAACATGAAGCTTCTGTCGTGAATGCTAAGCGTGGCCGACCCAGGTGACCGCAGAAAGAAAACGGGACAATGGTTACGAAGCGAGGCGGGACGGCCTTTGTTAGTCTTGCGCGGGGTCGCGTTTGTGGCGGTAATCAGGACGGAAACTGAGGCCTGCGTCGCATGTGGTTGTAGGCCTGGGTAGATCTGGCCACCAGGTACGGACCTATAAACTGACCTTTAGATTATTATTTATGCATGTCTAGTTTTTCCTCCTGTTACACCTTGTCCTTGATATCGGTCGCTGGGGTGGAAGACGTGACGGAGAGTCGGGTTGATATGGGTGATTTTTGTGTCAGTAAAGATACGTACACTAAGCAGCGGTAGGCATAAAGAGATGGTTTTGGTCAGCGAATGAATCATCACTCTCATCCCCAGTTGGTGGCCTTATTTGGCCAGACAGTGAGGAGGGAGAGAGGATGGGCGGGTGGGTGTAAGTAGCCGAGGTCTGTCACATACACGTCTTGGCCACACCCCCGCCCCACAGCCTTGTCCGAGTTCTTGCAGCGCGCCATTGACACCCGCTCCTCCTCCGCTTCTGGCCTGACCCCTCCACACAGCCCTCTTCTCTCTCTCTCTCTCTCTCTCTCTCTCTCTCTCTCTCTCTCTCTCTCGTCAGAAGGTGTTGAAAAGCTACACAGTTGGTAACAGCTTCTATAAGTTTTTCTTTTATCACAGATGATGACCTTTTTTCTCGTTGAAGGCTCCAGTCGTGGACAAAAAAATTTCATCGAGAGCAGCTGGGCCTTGAAGTAAGCGCGCGCGCGCGCGCACACACACACACACACACACACACACACACACACACACACACACACACACACACACACACACACACACACAATCCGAAAGAAGACACGTGTGCTAAGGAGATACAGAAAGGAGAAAAGGAAAATATAATCGAAGACCTTTGAAGGAAGTGGGAAACCCGTCTTATACAAAAAGGGGGGAAGATCTTAGATGTTAGGAAAGGACATGAGGAAGTAAAGAAGTAGAAAGCTTAGTGGTGAAGGGAAAGAGACATGTCAACGTACTTCAGGGATGTTGATGGCACCTGAATGTTTTCACAGGTATCAAGAGCTACCACAGGATCGGACAGGCCCTCGCAGGTGCTGACACAGCTCACAGGTGACGACAACTCTTACACATACACATATTAGGTATAGCCATTTTCTCCTTGTTCTAGAAGCACCACATAACTCTGAAAGCTGGTAATGTTTTATAGGTATCGGAATTGATATTCTTCTGAGCAGATATTTCTTACGTGCTTGGGTTTTATTTCCTCAGTACTGCTCACATGACTAAGGTAGTTGTTCATCCACCTATTACCAAAAGTAGAGTCAGAAGCCTTCCGTCTCCTCAATTCTCTAGGTATCACCTCTCCCCAGCCATTCCCTTTTGTTTACTGTGAGCCCATGAAGTTGCAGCTGTCTCCCTGTCCTTAGGGCTTCGTGTTGACCACTGGTCTCGTAGGCCTTCTACCAAAGCTTGGATTGGTGGCATGCGTCTAACTGCTGCCTCCATTAGTTTCTCTGGTGAGGCCGGGCACACGAGGATTGGCGGTTGCGGTGCCGCCTTCTGCCCTCGAACAACAAAGTTGTCTTCATTCTTTTGTCTTTCTTCCTATCACCCATTTGCCTCTAAGAGTCAGGGCTGTAAACACCTGATGAGCCCTTATTATGCCTACATTTTTTCTCTCAAACTCTATTGTATTTTCATCCGACATGGCCTCGACTGGAGCTTGTTATTGTCCATTCCATGTCAATCACAAGAAAAGAAAAAAATGACATCCCATATGTGGTGACAGCTGCCTCAGGTAGTGACAGCTGCCTCA
>NC_092236.1:20344517-20354517 GCF_036320965.1 Panulirus ornatus | reverse complement strand
TGTGACAGCAGCTTGCACATCTGTACCCTTGGCAGACACCAGTGTACCGCCAGTTAACTCCACCACTGTACCCTTGGGTGACGGTGACCCCACCACTGTACTCCCGGCTGACACCACCACTGTACCCCTGGCTAACACCACCACTGTGCCTCTGGCTGACACCACCACTGTACCCCCGGCTGACACCACCACTGTGCCCCTGGCTGACACCACCACTGTACCCCTGGCTAACACCACCACTGTACCCCTGACTGACACCACCACTGTACCCATGGCTAACACTGTACAACCTATTGACACCATCACTGCACCCCTGGCAGAGACACCACCTCTCTACCTCCGGCTAACACTGGTGCATCCTAGACTGACGACAGCACTGTGTCCCGAGCTGCCACCACCGTCACAGTAGCTCCTCCTGACACCATCACTGTACCCCCTGCAGAAATCGATGTACCCCTAGCTGATATCACTCTACCCCCGGCTGTTATATTCTGTGTGATTTCCATTCAGAATAGATAATGACACACGGAGAAGCCATTGGGGCCGGGTTGTGGGTAAGGTAGGTGCTCTACACATGATAGCTAGAGAGTCGATATGAGCGAATGTGGCCTTTTGTTTTTCGTCCGCTCCAGGCGCTACCTCTGAACACAGGAAACAGAAAGTATGAAAAAAGATATATTCAGATGTCATCCTATACTTTCGTACAGTTATCTTAACGCTGTAAAGCCATATGTGATCCGTTTATCGAAATTGTCGGTTCGTGAGACACGAACTACGAATTTCGTAATCATCTACAACGCCGAGTCGAGTCGTAACCAGGGAAAACCGTGGTCTGCGCTTTTTTATATGATATAAAATGAAAGTTTTTTCTTCGTTTTTAGGTCGCACGGAACAATAGCACAAAATGGTGCGAATTTCTTTTTACACCGATGTATTCATTCCACAAGACATTCCCCAGTTCCGAGGAATTGGAGCTGAACTTTATTCAGCGGTGACTCCGTGTGGGACGTCGTGCGTATTGGACGTGCTGCCGTGCGTAGTGGAACGTGATGTGTTCCTTGTGATGGCGGTCTGCTCGTATTCCGCATGCGTCGGGGATTCGATTATAATCGTTCGGAGTTAATTGGGTAATCGAACGCACGTCTGTGTAATACAATGTCCGCCCTGTCATTGTTGTGTTTGCTGCTGTTGCTGTCAGAGGATTTTTGTTGGCGTTCACACAACTGAATTTAGACAGCAACAGACGGCCGGGTCCTAACGAGGCTGTTTGTAGTAGAGGAAGAGGACAGGGACATCCACTGCACATTGCTTTGTTGACAGAGCAGTGGTAGTTGTGTACGCTGCCAGTGTGTTTATTTTGACAGATGTAACCCCTTCAGTGGGATGGTACGATCCTTGAGTACAACGTTACGGTCCCTGAACACGGCGGCACGACCTCTGAGCACGGCGATGGGGTCCATCTAACACGATGGATCATACCATTGTAGCCAAGGGTCTTACCCTCGTACTCAAGGGTCGTACCGCCGTGTTCAGGGACCGTAACGTTGTACTCATACCGTCGTTCTCATAGCCTTGATGATATATACGTTCCAGTTCTGACACTAATGCTCCAGGTGTGTATGTATTTTCTCTGCAGATGTCTTGTCTGATAAGCTCATAAGTTTGGGCAGATTTGTAGTCTTGTATGATAAAGACACTTGTTTTTGACAGATTAATGACTGGCTGACACATTAGTTTTGACAGATTCTGGTAGAGACGCTAGTTTTTGACAATGTAATGACTAGTATACACATCAGTTTTGACAGACTTATAGTAACAGTATACACACACTGCTGATAGATTTATGATACCAGTGGAAAGAGATTTTGATAGTTGAATGGCGCAGTTATGCACACTTGTTTTTATATCTGGACATTTTTAACAGTGAAACACGTATGAACATACTTCTGGAGGCTTTAAATGATATTAATGCCACTGTTGTATGTGTATCATGTATTTAATTCCATTCTTATTTTGCTTTGTATATAACTTGTCATTTTTTATATACTGTGGACAGTTTTTCAGTGTTTATTCCATTTTAATAATGTTTCGTGGTTCTGATTAGAATGTTTGTTTTCTGACGTTCCTCTCTGTTAAACAGGATGAGATTTGTTTCCGAGCCACCTGTGTATGTAGCTATGGTCATTAACTTCGTTCCCATTTTCATGTGTTGGATCAGGTGCGCACAGCCCCTGTCTGAGTGCAGGGTAGGAGAGTAGCAAAGTCGTTGCAACCTCTTCGGCAGCCTGATAGGCAGGGGACCACAGCTTTGCGTATATTCCCCATTAAAAGGTGCATTAAAAGGTGAAACGAGATGGATTTAACAAACACGCTCACCTCCTGACTGCTAACTCTCAACTCCTTCACGTGTCACCAGAAGGCTGGTCCACAAACCCCCAAGAAGAGTTCCCTGAAGGATGTACTTTTGTGCTTCCTTGTGAATGATTTTCTTTTTTTTCCTCAGTGGAAAACTCGACTTACATTTGTTCATCGCTGATTCATATCTTCCATCCCATTAATGTTGCCAAAGCTAGTGTTAGGAGAGGAGGAAAGAAAGATGTCGAAATCAATACTTTGCCGTAGTTGAGCTTGGGTACGTCTCGCAGTCAAAACTTGTCTTTCTTTTAAAAAAAAAAGTTGGATCTTGCAGTCAAAGCTCGTCTTTCCTTTAAGAATGACTGGACCTCGCAATGAAAGCTGGTCTTTCCTTTAAGAATGACGAGATCTTGCAGTCAAAGCTTATCTTTCCTTTGATAATGACTGGATCTCGCAATGAAAGCTAGTCTTTTCTTTAAGAAAGACAGGATCGCAGTCAAGGCTTGTCTTACCTTGATGAAAGACAGGAACTTGTAGTCAGAGCTTGTCTTTCCTTTCAGAATGATTAGATCTTGCGGCCTGAGCTTGTTTCCCTGAAGAATGACTGGATCTTGCGGTCAAAGCGAATGATTTAAACAACAAAACAGGCATCTGTGCTTGTAGTTCCGAGAGCCACTGTATGATAGTTTATAGACTGTATTTTTGACAGGTTTTTGTATATATATATTGTCAGGCAGTAATATTGTCCAGTATGCATGTGTTACTCTCCCAGCAGCTGGACGGTGTGTTGCCATGCACCGTCCTCGGGTACAGTTTCTGAAAAGGAGATTTTATGGCCGGCAACCCAAGAGCAGGAATTCGTCTACCTGCGCCATGGTCGTCATTGCACAGATTCTGAATCATCTTCCTTCAACCTTCTGCTTACTGACAGGATTTCTTGAGGCTCTTGCAGCTTGAATATCCCGAAATATTTATTTTTTTCTACCTTGTCGTTTTTTAAATTTTTGTTTTGAATTTGATGAATTGCAATATGTGAAAAAGAAAAGGGACTGTAAATAATTAAGTCGTAAGCTTACGTCACTGGGAGAGAGGGAAGCTGAAGGTGTTAGTGTGAGGCAGGCCCACGGCTGTGGATGATTTGTGTCCCAACACATACAAGTGTGACGAAAGACAGCAGGCTCTACCGCTTGGTAAGTCTGCAACAGTGGGGATCTTGTGACGCAGCGGACGAACGTTTGCACCAGTGGAAGAGAAGTCGTTTCATAAATGTCAATTAATTTTAATGTTATGAAAACACACGACTGGAAGGGTTGTTGACATCGTAATTATCACATCACCGGAATAGTTGCTAATGCCAGGTTTTTAGTATGTCGTAATCTTACCCTCATGAGTGTTTATTTGACACGGCAGTTAGCAGTGTGTCATCCACTCATAACACTGGAAGTAGAATATTCGAACGCCAGTGGGAACGAATTACTCCACTGAAGAAGCTGTTGAGGAAGGAGGCGAGTTGTTGAGTGTGGGAAGCTCAGAGAACAGTAGGTGTATCATCCTTCAGGCGGCGAGGTGCGGGTGGCAGGCGCGGGGGCAGCGGTGGGCGTCGCCAGGCTGTGGTTCTCTGGGGTGACCTTAGCGACAGCTGGAACACGGCGGCGACGGCTGATGACGGGCCTCGGTCAGACGGCCTGGCAGCCCTCCAGGACTACTCCGTCAGAGGATCACTGGAGGAGCGAGGACAGAGGTTGATCTTCCTCATGGATGAAGACACAAGAAGGACAGACAGACAGACAGACAGATAGACAAACGTGCGCACGACGGGATATAATTTTTGAAAAAGTCGAAACAGTGAACGTATGATTTGGAACCCAGATGTTACAATTTCCATCAGGTGCTGGGTTGGCCATCACCTGAATTTGCCGATCGCTGCAGATATGTAGCCTGGGCTGTCAGGACGGCCCACCACTATTTCCCTGAGTGTGGCCCAGCAGGAACGTGACTGGGGCTGGCTGCTTCCTGCCTTAGATGTTTCTGTTCATGGAGTTTGATAAGGAAATATTATCTCTGGTTCAGGACTCGTGGACATTATTTTCCAAGACTGTTTCTGGTGACGAAGCTGCTGGGAAGAAGTATAATAATAAATGATGTTTGTCATGAATCCTCTTACTTATTAGTTAGCACTAACCCTGTGTAAATATCACATCACTGCAAGTGTTTGGCTTGACCATTTGTGGCAGTCATGAGACGCCTCGACTACATGACACCTGTCGTGTCCCAGAGGTCAGACGTCCTGCTGGTCGAGTACAGTTTAGGTCACGACCACCAGAGCGAGGGACGGAGGAGCCACTGGTCTGTCAGCGACTCGCTCTGGGAAGTTCCCTGCTCGGAACTTAACAGTGGGAACGATAAGTCGTGGGTGAGTTCCTCGCGGGTCGCCACACTTCGAAGTGAGTGAGTGAGGAGGCAGCGCTATGGGATATGTAATGTTACTTCATCTCAGTGAAACAGTTACATTGGCTGTGTGTAGTCTTAAAATGTATTTCCTTAAATAATAATTGATTTTATCAATCAACATTGCTCGCCCAGCCTTGTCTGTATAGACATAAGAATTATTTGGCTGTGAGGAAACTTCTGAAACATTTTGAAATCTGTAATTGCTTTGGTTCGTGTCCTTGAAATAAGAAAAAAAAAAGAACTGTCTTGTTGGGAACGTGAACCAAAGCTCAGTTTGTTAAACATTACAATTCATCAGTAGCCTCTTTACCGTAGTTGGTGAACTGAGAAAGTCTTATGTCTTGAAGGCGAGGCATCAGGAAACTACATGTATTCACAGTGGTTAAGTTTAGTATCAAACGAAAAAGATGTCACTTTGGAAACTTGACAGTTTTTATTAAGATTGGAGATCTGGACATTTAAAGTGCGTGCTTTCCTTTAGTTGATGGAAGTGCGAGGTAAGATCCGTTTCGTGTGTATACGTGTGTGTGTGTGTGTGTGTGTGTGTGTGTGTGTGTGTGTGTGTGTGCGTGTGTGTGTGTGTGTGTGTGGTAGAGGCTGCTGGACCCAGGCACTCCTAGGGAATCGGACTGTTGCCAATGACACTTGATCTACGAACACTACGATCTACGAACATGTGATCATATTCGAGTATGAGGACGTGATGTGAAGAGTGTGAGAACAGTCGTGTGAAGTGTTATGTGCATCAATCATCCTGAGTTTGTACACCTGAGATGGGAAGTGGGAGGAGTTTAAGGGTTGGCCTGCATGGGTGTGAGTGGTAGGACAGCGGCCGAGGGTAGTAGCCGGGGCCAAGGGCCGAGGCTTGGCTGAGGCCGGGAACCACTGTCCTGCCTGGGGTGTCGAGGTTCGTCCGGCTGGCTGATATGATTTGTGCTGGTAACACCGGCAAGTTTATTGTGCTGAGGTGCTCACCCTGTGAGTGATGAGGCTAAAGGATTCCGTAGGTCATAAAGGGTCTTTGTCAGACCCTAGTTGGCTGATATTCATTGAATAAATTGTTACAAAATTGCCTCTTTGCATACATTGATGTGACCGACCAGTGTCCCGTTCATTGCCGCTGCTTACTATCCTGCTGTCTTCCACACCCTACCTAGGACGGTATGGCAGAGGGGGGAGTTGTCGACCTCCCTCACGTCGAAGGGCTGAAGACATGAGTGGAGGCGGGCGACACCTCCCTCTCCCCTGGACTCATCTGGTGGTGGTGGGTGGAAGCACCACAGAGACTGACGGCTTCCTCAGCTCTGCCACACCAGATCCCCACTGAAGCTCTCGCCACCATCTGACAGAGTCGACGAACCTTCCCCATGATAGGCAAATAGATAGATAGATATATAGGTAAATGGGTAGATACATAGAAACCAACCTCAGCGATTTAAAGTAAGTGTAACCACCATTGGAAAATAGAAAAAAATACTGATGAAATGTGCGAATTAGAGACGAGGCCCAACGAGTGCGAGATTCCCATCCCGTACTGTACAAATAGTTAATTACACACACACACACACACACACACACACACACACACACACACACACACACACACACACACACACACACAGCTCTGTATGTCAACAGTCACCGGGCAGGAGTTCTTCACACCCGTACCCTCCCTCACGTCTCAGTGTTTGTTGTTTACCTTTTAAGTCACCAGATCTGGTTGGCTTGGGTGTGTAGGAGGAGGACGGTGTTCACCCCTTCCGTCGTCAGGAGGGAGGCTAGCTTGGCCCTCTTGTTGTCCAGCTGGGCAACGGGGAACTGTTCATCACCTTCGGTCGGAAGGCTAGTACAGGTTCTGTTTGCTTAACCTGTTGAACGGTAGACTGTTGCTCCTGTTAGTAACCTCGTTGTGCAGGTTCGTGTTCGCCCTTTCAGCCGTTTGTAAAAGCATCGATGGATGTACTCACCTTCGGAGAGTACGTCGACACAAGACTTTTTTTTTTTTTCATTCGTCTCCGAGGAATAACTTAACGACGGTCATCCTGACTCATGATGCTTCTTGAATACTTCCATCAGAGTTATCGCCTCATGTACATATTAATTCCCTCGGCCTCTTTCGTTTCTCATACGGAAGGAGCTCTTCGTTAAAGGTCACCTCTTGTGTCTACAGCTTTTATTATGTTAGGTTTTTTTTTTTTGTGGTATGGTAGTGCAGTAGTTACGCGTCCTGAGGCGGGTCATCTTTTTGCTTCAGTGGGTCCCAGTATTGCCGCTGCCGAAAGGCACCCTGTGTGGTGACGCGGGGGTAGACCTGTTGGTGTGGTAACGGTGTATTGGGTACGACAAGGTAGGGTCTTTGTCCCCGGCTGTTAATGACCATTACCCCCTTGAGGTGCGACGGCACGGCCTACGGGTATGATGGGCTGGTTCATGGCCATTGAACTCAAAGGTCGTATCCCGGACGTCGTGCTCCAATGTTCGTGCCAGTGAGCTGAAAGGTTGGAAATCGTGTTCAGCGAATGGTGAAAGAAATGTCATGTAGGTATATTGTGTAGTGTGTAGTATGTAGGTATAGAGTGTAGGTGTAGTGTGCAAATGTGGGGTGTGGGTGTACTGTGGCATCTCTGTTTCATGTGTTCTTTTCTCTTCCAGATGGCGACCGAGTAGTGTCGTCCTGCAAGCCAAAGTTGACCTCCTACTGTAGGTGAGTTGTGTCCTGGTGTGTTGTGTCCTTCCGTATACCCTGGTGAGCAGGTGAGTTATGACCTGGTTGCCTTGTGAGTTGTATCCTGGATGTGAGCTGGTGAGCCGTGTCCTCGTGTGTGACATGTTGTATGTTGGTGTGTGACGTGGAGTGTCCTGGTGTGACCTAGAATATCCTGTTTGTCATGAAATATCTTAGTGTGTGCCCTGGTGTGTTCTAGAATACATTGATGCGTTTCCAGGCTGGAGCAACGTGCTTTGTGTCCTGGAGGATCCTGTGTGTGCCCTTGTGTCCTGGAGCATTTTGGTGTATCCTGAAATATCTTGTTAAATGCCCTGGTGTGCCCTAGAGTATCCTAGTGTGAGTGCCCTGGTGTGCTCTGGTGTTCTTGATGTGACCTGGAGTATCCTGATGTGTGACCTGGTGAACTGTGTCTCGGTGTGTCCTGGGATGTCTTACTGTGTGAGCTGATGTGTGTGTGTGTGTGTGTGTGTGTGTGTGTGTGTGTGTGTGTGTGTGTGTGTGTGTGTGTGTGTGTGTGTCTTTGTAATTACCTCATTGTACAGAATGGAGAGAGTGTTCTACACTCGTGGTGCCCCAGTCTCGTGAACCTACGATACATTTGACGGATTTTTGCCTTAAGGCAGGTCCAGCGCGTAGCGCTCACCACAGGACACATGTTTTCGAGTGTCATGTGTCATAACATGTCGAGAGTGTGTGTTTGAGAACTGAATGTTAGCAACTCACGTGTGTATAAAGCAGAAAGAAAAGGCAGCGACGTGGGCCAGAGAGTGAAACTTGACAGTTACCGTCGTGCTGGCTCGCCATTCCGTTGTCGGTAACCCTTCCCGATACCCAGGCGGAGGTGCCTCCTTGGTGAGTGGCTGTCTGTTGTTACCTGTGTGTGTTTGTGTATGATTACCTATTTGTACTGTACGAGGGGTTGGGGGGTAGTTATACACTCGTGGGACCCCATTTCCTGAACATCCTCTACTGTCACAACTTTACGAATTCCTGTAACCATGTTTTCAGACGTTTTATTCCATTCCTCCACCACTCTGAAACTATAGAAATAGTTGGTCACATATTTCTTGAGTTTGTTGCTTAGTATTGTGTTATGGCCTATGGTCTACAGTCCTCGAAGAACTGTTCGCCGTCTTCGCCATCAGTCTGTTTAAACACACACACACACACACACACACACACACACCTCACTCTTCTCTCTTCAAGATGTGCAGCCTTTCCTTGTACCTCAGCTCTCTTGATTATTCTGATACCATCTTGCGTGTGTGTGTGTGTGTGTGTGTGTGTGTGTGTGTGTGTGTGTGGTGATGTATCTTAAGCATTCCGTCTTTATGTCCTGGTGCGTCTTGGTGTGTCTTCATGATTATTCTGGGTGTATCCCAGTGGTTTTTACCCAGTTATAGTTTAGTGCGCGTACTGGCATTTGTCCTGTGTGCCTGGTATACCTTAGCGTGTTTACTGGTATATTCAAGGGAGTGTTTTGTGATATCATAATGCCTGTTGTATGGTTTACTGTATAAAGCTGTATTCTCTTGAAGCTTGGTATGTGTCCCAGTCTGTGCCCTGGAGTATGACCTGGCCTACTTCTCTCATGCCTTCTTCCTTCCCTCTCCACCAGACACCACTTGGCTCCTCAGCAAGCAGGACGAAACCTCCTTCCCTCCCCAACAGACTTCAGCTTGCTTCCCAGCTGATAGGACTAGCCCTCCCTCCCTTCCTTCCCACCTTACTCCAGCTGACTCCCCAACATGCAGGACCAACCCTCCCTCCTCATCACCTGGCTTCCCAGTAAGCAATACCACGACTTCTTCCCTCCCCAACAGACATTATTTGACTCCCCAACCAGTAGGACCAACCCTCCCTCTCTTCCTCCTTACCTGACGCCAGCTGACTCCCCAACGAGCAAGACCAGCCTCCTCCCTTACCCACCAGCCATCAACTTACTCCCTATTTTGCTGGGATGACCCTCTCTCCTTCCGCTTCCCTCCAAACACCAGCTGTTCTCGTAGTCAGCAGGATCACCTCCCATCAGCTGGGGGCACGGCCGCCACACACCACACCATCCACTTTACATTCAGTGCCCCCAGCTGGCCTGAGCTGCAGTCATGATGGTGTTTATAGCGTTTCACTTCTGCTGCCACTGTTGCTACCACAGTTGTTGCTTTTTTTTTTCTTTAAGTGACCGAGTTAGCGCGGGCAGAACGTGCCCTGATCAAGGCCATCATAGCTGAAAGGAAAGAAAGCATGTAGAAAGTAACCAGGCCTCCACAGGTGTGTGCCGATGTGACTTTTGAAGGTATAAAGGTTATAGGAAGAAGGAAAGACGAAGATAGGAAGATAATTCCACAGCTTGGCCTTATGCATGTATCGTAATGGTCAGTCTTTGTGTTGCTGATCCCCGTACAGAAACTATGGGAAGCAGCAGCCAGTCTCAACCCCGCGTACCTCGGGTTGAGACTGTAGTGG
>NC_092236.1:20314517-20342017 GCF_036320965.1 Panulirus ornatus | reverse complement strand
CTTTTACAGGTATATTGACAGCATTTTCGCCATGTAACTTGGAAGTATTGTTCCCTGAACTGTTTGTGTGCTTAGGGCGTTGTCGACAGCCTTTTTCTCCATCTATTTTCCACTCGTTGATTGCCGGAGCCTTTTAGAATCCTGTATCCATATGTTCGTGATGCCTTCTTCTAGTGCCGTCCGCCTGCCTGTCTGTGAAGACAAGGTACGTCACTTGCTACTCATGTAGGACCTGTCTTCAAAGAGTGTGGTCTTAAACTGTGAAGTTAAGGTGTTCCGTTCTCTCTGTCAGTTTTTGAGAGAGCCCCGTGTAACGTTGTCACCCTCAGGTCCACACAGACCCGAGCTACAACTCACAATATCTTGGTGTTCACGCCACAACCCGTAGGGTCGAGTAGGTCAGTCTCCTCCAAGTCGCAGGTGAACACCGTCCAGATAATCCCTCAGAGTTTCAAGAGTTCTCTGAAAGGCAGCCACAGTTTGTTTAGTAGATTTCAGATCGTTGCTGATAACCAACTGTTTTTCCTCCTCATATCTCTCTGAAAAACAAAGACGTGCACTCTTTTATAAAAATCAGGTTTTCCCACTCCCTCAAAAGCTCTGAAATTCTCGTTTTTTCTCTCATTACATCCTTGTTTTCTTTAATTAAAGGTATGGCCTCAATGAAGGTTTTTATATGTGACTGAAGCCATTTTCCACATACAGATATAACGCCAAAACCCCTCTTTCTTTGAACACTTGCAACAACTTTTCCATTTTTCGAAACTCCAAAATAAGTTGTATACACACACACACACACACACACACACACACACACACGCACACACACACACACACACACACACACATATATATATATATATATATATATATATATATATATATATATATATATATATATATATATATATATATATATATATGTGTGTGTGTGTGTGTGTGTGTGTGTGTGTGTGTGTGTGTGTGTGGTGACTGAGTTTGGTAAAGTGTGTGAAAAAAGAAAGCTGTGAGTAAATGTGAATAAGAGCAAGGTTATTAGGTTCAGTAGGGTTGAGGAACAAGTCAATTGGGAGGTAAGTCTGAATGGAGAAAAACTGGAGGAAGTGAAGTGTTTTAAATATCTGGGAGTGGATTTGGCAGCGGATGGAACCATGGAAGCGGAAGTGAGTCATAGGGTGGGGGAGGGGGCGAAAGTTCTGGGAGCGTTGAAGAATGTGTGGAAGGCGAGAACATTACCTCGGAAAGCAAAAATGGGTATGTTTGAAGGAATAGTGGTTCCAACAATGCTGTATGGTTGCGAGGCGTGGGCTATAGATAGGGTTGTGCGGAGGAGGGTGGATGTGTTGGAAATGAGATGTTTGAGGATAATATGTGATGTGAAGTGGTTTGTTCGAGTAAGTAATGAAAGGGAAGGAGAGATGTGTGGTAATAAAAAGAGTGTGGTTGAGAGAGCAGAAGAGGGTGTATTGAAATGGTTTGGTCACATGGAGAGAATGAGTGAGGAAAGATTGACCAAGAGGATATATATGTCAGAGGTGGAGGGAACGAGAAGTGGGGAGACCAAATTGGAGGTGGAAGGAGTGAGTGAAAAAGATTTTGGGCGATCGGGGCCTGAACATGCAGGAGGGTGAAAGGCGTGCAAGGAATAAAGTGAATTGGAACGATGTGGTATACCGAGGTCGACGTGCTGTCGATGGATTGAACCAGGGCATGTGAAGCGTCTGGGGTAAATCATGGAAAATTTTGTAGGGCGTGGATGTGGAAAGGGAGCTGTGGTTTCGGTGCATTATACGTGGCAGCTAGAGATTGAGTGTGAACGAATGTGGCCTTTATTGTCTTTTCCTAGCGCTACCTCGCGCGTGTGTGGCGGGCTGGCGACGAAAATTGAATAGATGCAGCAAGTATGAATTATGTATATCTGTATATATGTATATGTCTGTGTGTGTATATATGTATACGTTGAAATGTATAGGTATGTATATGTGCCTGTTTGGACGTGTATGTATATACATTTGTATGTGGGTGGGTTGGGCCATTCCTTTCGTCTGTTTCCTTGCGCTACCTCGCTAACGCGAGAGACAGCGACAAAGTATGATATATATATATATATATATATATATATATATATATATATATATATATATATATATATATATATATATATATATATATTATCCCTGGGGATAGGGGTTTAAGAATACTTCCCACGTATTCCCTGCGTGTCGTAGAAGGCGACTAAAAGGGGAGGGAGCGGGGGGCTGGTATTCCTCCCCTCTCGTTTTTTTTTAAATTTTCCAAAAGAAGGAACAGAGGGGGGCCAGGTGAGGATATTCCAAAAAAGGCCCAGTCCTCTGTTCTTAGCGCTACCTCGCTAATGCGGGAAATGGCGAATGGTTAAAAAAATATATATATATATATATATATATATATATATATATATATATATATATATATATATATATATATATATTCCCTGGGGATAGGGGAGAAAGAATACTTCCCACGTATTCCCTGCGTGTCGTAGAAGGCGACTAAAAGGGAAGGGAGCGGGGGGCTGGAAATCTCCCCTCTCGTTTTTTTTTTTTTTTTTTTCCAAAAGAAGGAACAGAGAAGAGGGCCAGGTGAGGATATTCCCTCAAAGGCCCAGTCCTCTGTTCTTAACGCTACCTCTCTATCGCGGGAAATAGCGAATAGTATGAAAAAAGAAAAAAAAAAAAATATATATATATATATATATATATATATATATATATATATATATATAGATAGATAGATAGATAGATAGATAGATAGAGAGAGAGAGAGAGAGAGAGAGAGAGAGAGAGAGAGAGAGAGAGAGAGAGAGAGAGAGAGATTACAGATTCATGTGTTTTTCTTTGTCACTTTGGAAAGTTTTGTAATAGTTCTCCTGCCATTATATTTTATCAGTAAGATAAAAGGGATCCGTTGACCATAATGTATAGCATCTGTTGCTGATTTCTTTGACATCGAAGGAGTTTGGGCGCTTAATTAATAATCCCCATCATTCTCCTGGCTAATGAAGTGGGACTAATTGGACGATAATTTACGGCACCTTTTTTTCTCATCTTTTTTTCACGTGTTGGAACAAGACTTTGCCAGCGTAGCCCAAGTCCTCAGGCGCCATTCTTTCTCTTGAGGATTTATTGAATGGTTTCATCAGCTGGTGAAGCTGTCCCTCGACCCCTTTCAAAATTTGAAGTGATTGGGGGTCATTTTTGGACTGATGACTGATTCCGAGTGAAGTTGAGAGAGAGAGAGAGAGAGAGAGAGAGAGAGAGAGAGAGAGAGAGAGAGAGAGAGAGAGAGAGAGAGAGAGAGAGAGAGAGAGGATTTTTAAAAGTTAACAAGCAGGTGGGCCAGTATGATGCTGTCAGTTTGTATAACCGCAAAACTGAATAACCATTTTATGATCGTGTAGTTATGATGGATGTTGGTGATGGAGGTGGTGATAGTGGTGTTGGTGATAGTGATGGTGATGATAGTGGTAGTGGTGATAGTGGTGGTGGTGATAGTGGTGATGGTGTTAGCGATGGCGATGGTTCTTGCAGCATCATACTGGCAACGCATCTCATCCAAGGAAACGCTCATGACGTGCCTGCACACCCAGCCTCCGCGGGTAAAAGTACCAATTATACTTTCCCTTACTTAAGCTGACGGTCCGACTTTCGGTCGTGATGTCGTGCTCTTTGACACGAACCCTTAAGGGTTAAGTCAGAGGCCATGCCATCGTACCCGGGGTTTCGAACCGTCGTGCTCAAGCTTGGTGGTACCTTCGTGTTCAAGGGTCATGCTCTCGTGCTCAAGGATCGTACCGTCGTGCTCCAGGGTCATATACCGTCGCGCTCAAGGTCACGCCATCGTTGTCCTTTAGGATCGTACCGTCATGCTTAAGGTTTGTATCTTCATGCATAAGGATCGTAGTGTCCTCCTCAAATGGTTGTACCTTCATGCTTAAGGATCGTACTATCCTCCTCAAACGGTTGGACCACAGTGCTTAAGGTTCATACCGTCGTACCATCGTCTTCAAAGGTTAAATGTCAAGACAAGTTGTCATCGCTTCGGCTGTTGTTCTTGCAAAGTCATTTTAAGGTGAAGGGAACGGCAGATACTCACTGAACAGTGGCCGGAGGAAGTAACGCGTTTCCAAACCTCATAGCAACACTCACGTTGAAAATACATTCATCATGTGAAGGCGACAGCAGGTGGAAGAAAGAAAGAGAGAGAGAGAGAGAGAGAGAGAGAGAGAGAGAGAGAGAGAGAGAGAGAGAGAGAGAGAGAGAGAGAGAGAGTCGACCTATAGATTCTTATATGAACAATAAGGGTTGGATGGTTCACATAAAAGACGAAGTTAGATGTGTTGCAGTTATACATATTTTCTTATGTGATGTATTTTTTACGTGTCTTGCAGTGTTTCGAGCTTCATGGCCTTGCAATAAGAGCTGTTGTGATGTAGAATTGACTCTCCAGACCTGAACAAACCTTCTCTTCTGAAAGCAGCAGGGCCTGAACTGTGATCTGGAATTATCATGTAAAGATTGAGGGAGTTACGTCGACGCTAATTGTAGAGTATAGATAGACCTCGAGGGAGTTGAACAGAAAAATCTCTTAATGTAGAAGCGAGGAGGACGAGGAGGTTTAGAAAGAGAGAAGAAAGCTTAGAATAAGAAGGAATTGGAGTTTTTTGAAGCACCAGAGTTGACCAGGTTATGGAGGAGGATTTAAATGTGTTTCCTGAGTATTGCACACCTTACGCAGTTATGCTGAGCTGCCATTTGTACTGTGCGGCAGGAGTGTCACTATACACTCCCAGACGTTGTAGTGTCAGAGCCAGTGTACATCTAACGTTGTACTTGGTCAGGCACTGTATGCTTTCCGGGCTTTTAATCACAAGAATATTGTACAAAAGTCGTTATTTTGCTGGCTATCACTGTTCTCTGAAGTGTGCAGCGCGACCTTGCTTTTCTGAGTTCCTTTGTAAATACGTATCAGCTACGTGTGGCAGTCACGCACCAGCCATCTTTCCCTCTTTTAGGTGCACGAGTTAACACAGTCAGGCTTCTTGCCACGTATATCAGCCCCCGAAAAGCTTGGGATCTCTTGCCAATTGATAGAAATGATGTTGATGTCACTGTGCTCTGCCCTACCAACCAAGAGAACTTTTAAAGCTCGTTGTATGTTGGCAGTACTAGTCAGCCACGTGTCTGCTGCACATGCACTAGTATTCAAGAGTACGCAGGGGCAGTGAGGGAAGAGGCTGCACGAATGTGCAGAGCGCGTGGGTCAGCAGTGCCGAAGGAAGGGTTTGAGTCGCCGAGTAAAACGTCCTCCCCTACAGTTCTCTCTCTCTCTCTCTCTCTCTCTCTCTCTCTCTCTCTCTCTCTCTCTCTCTCTCTCTCTCTCTCTCTCTCTCTCTCTCTCTCTAATATATATATATATATATATATATATATATATATATATATATATATATATATATATATATATATATATATATATATATATATATATATATCAGGTGTAAACCTGTGGAGGTGTGATGACGGCTGACAGCATCAGTATAAGAAGTGTGAACGAGGTTTTTTATATCACGTTGTAAAAGAGAAGAGAGAAAGGAGAGGAAGTTTTCGAGACGTTGATCCCTGAACTTTATCATAAAAAGAGCTGTAATTTACTGAGCGCTTATTTCTTTTTTTAGCCACTTAAAATAGGGCTATTATACTCTCCTCTAAAGAGGTACCATGAAGATGGGTGTGTGAAAAGAAGAGAAAGTGTGGATTAAACAAGAAGAAGACTTTGAAAATAGCCTCTCACACTTGTCTGAAAGACAGCGACGGACCCGAGTGTCACCCTCCACTGATGTTTGTACTCCAGCACAAACATAAGACCGAAGCCTCCCTCTGCAAGTAGTGCAAAGGGTTACGGTATGGTCCAAGACGGTCATTTGACACGGTTCAAATTTCATACAACTCAGCTGATGGGTAAAGGTGTTTGCCTGTCTTCAGGTGTGCCAAGTATCGCTCCAGGTGCTTGACCTGAACCAATAGGGTGTGAAGAAAGGATCCGTTCCCCGCAGTAAAACAAGGAATGACAGGTAAGTAGGGAGATTTCATCATTAGCTAATGTTGTACCAGACGGCTCCCGGTGTGGTTGAAGGGCGTGGAGTTGAGAGATAGGAAAACTAATTCTGGAGGTTCCCGTGCCTGGTGCTGCTGGGGACGGGACGACCACATGAGGAGGACGGAGGCGTGTCTGTATAAACAGATATGATGCACATGCAATATGCCATACTTGTACACTCGTGATTCTGGGTACCTGACGGTGTCAGTGCTAAGCGGGTTGGAAAGTCAGTGAGGGCAGCTTACCTGGACAATAGCTCTGAAGCTTTCTTATCTTGTGACATTTACTTTGCATCGGAGATCGGGTCAGAATAGCATACATACAGAGAGAAACATATGTGAACAATTAATGCACACCTCATGAACGGTGGTCAGTTTTGAGAAGATATTACGAAGTAGGATAAGCATTTGTGTGTGAAATACAGAGCTGAGCTCATCTCTGACGTCATGGTGTTCATCATCCACACACCCCTTCCCTCCCCCATCCACCCTCACCTATCCCAGCCTTCCGCTTCTTCACCATCCCCCATCCCGTCCACCTTCTCCTCAGTCTCTCTCTCCCCAAGTGGTGAGCGCAACGCGCAATACCTACCACCATAGCATAAACTCGTCGTAGGTATTCGTAGTTTGATACACTCACCATCCCTCCCACACGTTCACCTCACCTCTTTCCATTTCCCTTCCTCTTCACCCCATATTTCCCCAATCTCTCATCCCCTCTCCCTCACCGTTCCCCCTCCTGTCTACCCCTCCCTCTTTCCAACCTCCTTCCCCTCACCATTCCCCTTCCCGTCCATCCTACATCTCCCCATTCTCCCTCTATCCCACTTCCACTCCCACCTCACCTCACAGCCTCGCCCCCCCCCCCCCTCCCACTCCCATAACCCCCCACCTTTCGATTAGCCTCCTTACCCCGTCACGTTCACCCCCCCAGCCCCACACCCACCTCCCAACCTTACCGTCACCCCACCACTCGGTTAGCCTTCCTCCCCCATCACGTCCACCCCCCTTCACCACCTCCTCCACCTCTCCATACCGTCTATGGAACCTTGAGTCTCGAACACTGGAGTAAGTTTTTGCCACTTTTATGATACGGACTCCCGCAGTTCGTGTGAGCAGTGGTCACACGACTGGCCCCCAACATGGTACTCCAGGATTTCAGGGTATACAAATATATATTTTTTTCCTATTCATATGTGATGCATTACTCGTGTATATATATATATATATATATATATATATATATATATATATATATATATATATATATATATATATATATATATATATATATCTTTCTGTGGCTTTATTTCCTCCCGTTTCCAAATTCTTCCTCCCATTTATCGTCCTACAGATCTGATTTTAGTCGTTTATCACCTGAGATAATTAGGATTTGAAATTGGTTCGCTTGTTGTTTGTGATATTTGATCCGCTCTGCGGTGTCCTACATCTTTTGTCTTCTTCGTCGTGTCGTCAGCCTCCTCACTTTCCTTTTTACTTGTCTTGTCTTTTCCTGCGCCTCGTGACCCGGTCTCACGACCTTCCTGTGTGCTGACGACACTACCACTCGTCGTCCTTGTTACCCTTCACCTCTTGCTGGGGGAACACGTCTCTCTCTCTCTCTCTCTCTCTCTCTCTCTCTCTCTCTCTCTCTCTCTCTCTCTCTCTCTCTCTCTCTCTCTCTCTCACACACACACACACACACACACACATCTTATATCAGGGATGTGATTTTAGTAAATGAGCACATCACCTTCCCCGGGGATCTAATCTAGGAAGTACACCAGTCTCTCCAAGGCTCTGCATAAGGAGCCACCGTATCATTCGATCACAGCAGACGATGATGGACGTGGCGTTCGTGTGTGGTGGTTCGTTGAGAGCCGCCTCAGAGCGTCATGCTGAACAAGACGGAGTAGCGAGGTTTTTCATCCGCCTGTGTGACTAAGCGTGAAGCCCTAGCGTGACCGCTTGGGCTACAGGTTCCTGGTCTGGAAATCATGCAGACGAAGGCTGACTCGAGAGTGAATAACTACAATTCTTGAATCATAAGTACAAAATGTTTTTTTTTTCTCTCTCTCTGTGAGAAGAAAGAAATAATAGTTATTGTCGCATTCAGACTTGTGGAAACGAGTGTCATTCTCTGAAACGTTAAGAGTCTTGCAGAATTTTCTTCCTGAATGTGTTAAGGTTTCCTCACAGCGTAACGTTCTATTTTTGGAAACCGTGTGCCTTGTCTCGGGGGCGCCGGTTGCTTGGTTGGTTGGGTGACTGGTTGCTTGGGCTCTAGGCCTATCAGCTAACTACCAGGGTCATTAACGCTGGCAATGTCAAGTTACATCTACGAACCGGATAGAAAAAAAGATCTTTTTACACCTTCCTCACGCGTTCAGGATAATTCTGACTTCATAAATAGACTCTCAGTGTGATTGTGGCCCTTAGGAGCTGGAGTTAAGTGGAACCTGTTAAGTGCTTAACTTATACGACTCGCGATAAGTCGTCTGGGAGAGCATGACTTTTGTAATGTCCTTTGGGTTTATTGTGCGTCACGTGTTTATCTTGGCGCTTAAAGTGTTAGCTCAGTTGGGTTCCAGTTGACAGTGACAGTGTTTTGTCTTGTTGGTTATCAGTTGCATGTCCCACTATAAGTTGCTATGCTTTACCCATAGAAAATATAGAACGGTAGTGACACGAGCTGCTAAGGAGGATTTGGTTCCCAGAGGTTTGACACTTGTCTTCCATCTGAGGAAGACAAGTGTTGGAAGGTTGAGAGTAAAATCCTTATTAGCTGCTCGTGTGTCATTCTTACCGGTACTGCCTAATCTGTCTGAATGAACAACGTTCAGAATATAGAACTTCCAGGCTCTGAAAGAGGCCGAATCAGACGAACGTTTTATGTATCATGGACAATATGATACTGTACCTGGTGCATGTATACAGGGTGACAACATCCTGGAGGTTTTATAAAAAGTTTTATTAAAAAATGAAAATCGAAGCAGAGCATCATCACCTTAGATGGTGGGAATTACAGAGCAAGGCGTCTCTCTAGAGGACATAAACCAGGGAACTCGCCATCTCTCAAGGATGCGTTATAAAAAGTATTATTCTCAAGGATGTGTATCAAGGATAATGTTATCTCTCTTACCTGTGAACAGAGTAATAGGATATAATTCTGCACGATGTGAACTGAGGATCACACCCATCCACCAAGGACATAAACCAGTAAACACGATATACCTCGATTATGTGAACTCGGGGACACGGGACTCTCAAGGATGTGAACCCGAGGATAATACACCAGTCCAGCGGCTGAGCTTAAAGGGTGTTCAATCTTTAGTGGATCTGAACTTCAGACTATGTTTTCTTTTTCGAAGTTGAGAGCTGGTGGTGAGCACCGGGTCTCTCAGGGTTGTGAATTTTAGGAGTACGTTTCGAGGGATTTACGTGGGAAGGGCAGATAACAGAAGACCTGACGGTCCATTGAGAGGTTCTTTTGCAGGAGGACATTTGACAGTATCGTGAGTTGCTAATCTACACAGGAAAGGTGGCGGCTTTCCAGGTCTTTACGAACACGGTCTTGCAGCTCGATATGTAACCAGGGATTAGGAACAAGAGAACACGTCCCAGCTCAGGCATTGTATTCCTGAGTTGGCAGTGGAGGGGTTTTACAAGAGTCATTCCCATTTAAGATAAATAAAAGATCATATTTTCTGAGAAGATTCATTAATGTCCCTCAAATGCCAAAGTAGACTACACAGACTCCAGGTGTCTGGCTCGCCACTTACCCGACAAGATGAGATTGACACGAAGAAAAACAGTAAATGGATAGCAATTTAAAGGGATCGAACCCTGAATTACATTGTTGCCAGACATGACCAAGTGTCCTTATATTCTCATTCTATCTGGTGTGTGCCACATTTACCTCATTAGCCTGTGTAGTGATGCCACCTCAAGCGTTGTAACTTGTAAAGTTGGTCACAATTAGCTAGTGAACCTTCCGAAGTTATTACTCTGTCTTGGGAAATACCGTGAGAGAGTTGGGGGGAGGGAGGGGATCCCTACCTGGTAGGTCCCGCAGCACCGCCACGCTGAAGGACAAAGCTATGTCGACAGGATCGTTCGTCCACACCCTTGTTACTGTAGTAGGGTGTACTATCCACACCCTTGTTACTGTAGTAGGGTGTACTATCCACACCCTTGTTACTGTAGTAGGGTGTACTATCCACACCCTTGTTACTGTAGTAGGGTGTACTATCCACACCCTTGTTACTGTAGTAGGGTGTACTATCCACACCCTTGTTACTGTAGTAGGGTGTACTATCCACACCCTTGTTACTGTAGTAGGGTGTACTATCCACACCCTTGTTACTTTAGTAGGGTGTACTATCCACACCCTTGTTACTGTAGTAGGGTGTACTATCCACACCCTTGTTACTGTAGTAGGGTGTACTATCCACACCCTTGTTACTGTAGTAGGGTGTACTATCCACACCCTTGTTACTGTAGTAGGGTGTACTATCCACACCCTTGTTACTGTAGTAGGGTGTACTATCCACACCCTTGTTACTGTAGTAGGGTGTACTATCCACACCCTTGTTACTTTAGTAGGGTGTACTATCCACACCCTTGTTACTGTAGTAGGGTGTACTATCCACACCCTTGTTACTGTAGTAGGGTGTACTATCCACACCCTTGTTACTGTAGTAGGGTGTACTATCCACACCCTTGTTACTGTAGTAGGGTGTACTATCCACACCCTTGTTACTGTAGTAGGGTGTACTATCCACACCCTTGTTACTGTAGTAGGGTGTACTATCCACACCCTTGTTACTGTAGTAGGGTGTACTATCCACACCCTTGTTACTGTAATAGAGTGTACCATCCACACCCTTGTTACTGTAGTAGGGTGTACCATCCACACCCTTGTTACTGTAGTAGGGTGTACTATCCACACCCTTGTTACTGTAGTAGGGTGTACTATCCACACCCTTGTTACTGTAGTAGGGTGTACTATCCACACCCTTGTTACTGTAGTAGGGTGTACTATCCACACCCTTGTTACTGTAGTAGGGTGTACTATCCACACCCTTGTTACTGTAGTAGGGTGTACTATCCACACCCTTGTTACTGTAGTAGGGTGTACTATCCACACCCTTGTTACTGTAGTAGAGTGTACTATCCACACCCTTGTTACTGTGGTAGGGTATATCACCCACACCCTTGTTACTGTAATATAGTATATCATTATGTCTCCAATGTAAAAGAGAGAAAACTTCATCCTGTCTTGCTATTGTCTAGCATTTTAGTAATTATGATTCAACTCTTTTTATTCCTCGATTAGATCGACTTAAAATGTAGCCTCCGTGACCCTTGGTCCAGAACACGTCGATGGCTCCTGAATTAACCTAGAATTAAGCCGTCATATGCATGATACCGTGGGGCCAGAAAACAAGTATTGGCAGCTCTGTGGTTTGTATGATGCTCTTGTAAGACAGTTCAACGCTGTCACCACACTACCCTCGCCTCACAGGGTCCGCATTTCTCTTCATAGTCATTTTTCTTCGTGGTAATTTAAAGTGATGGTTGTAATCAGCGCCTCAGAGTGGGACTGCTGTGCTTGATATGATTAAGGGTAATTGTAAAGTAACTCTGTTCTTTTTCTATCAGTCACAGGTAGAAAGTTACATTAAACAGAATGTGTGTAAACGTACCGTAATTTCGTCACTTGTATTTGGTTTGAAGGATCGTTAATGTACAGGTTTCTAGTCATTAATTCCCTCAAGTTATGTTCTGGACATAGGATATGTGAGGTAATTCGACCTTGAGAGCTGTAATGGACTGCTGGTTTAACGCCAGTGTGGAGCACTTACCTGCCGCAGTCCCGGAACTAATAAGCCAGTGGTTCCCGTGGTGGGAGACATTGAGGTCGGGCGTTCGTCCTGCCACCGTCTTAACGCCCGGTAGTACAGTACCCTGCAGGTGCTGACGTGTAACGCCCGGTAGTACAGTACCCTGCAGGTGGTGACGTGTAACGCCCGGTAGTACAGTACCCTGCAGGTACTGACGTGTAACGCCCGGTGGTACAGTACTCTGCAGGTGGTGACGTGTAACGCCCGGTGGTACAGTACCCTGCAGGTGCTGACGTGTAACGCCCGGTAGTACAGTACCCTGCAGGTACTGACGTGTAACGCCCGGTAGTACAGTACCCTGCAGGTACTGACGTGTAACGCCCGGTGGCGCAACACCAACCCACAAGTGGCCATAATCTGAGAACACTCACTAGACGATGTAGACGTTCCAGGACTCGTCTTGTTATGCTGAAAATGACGGGGATGTGTCTGCCATCATCTTCACTGTCTGTATTACATGTTGTTATCCACTTCGCTGTTTTTTCACCGTCAGGCTGGGTGTCAGACGCTAAATCTCCTCCAGGTCGTAAATATACCCGACGCCGAAGTCTTGAATCCAAAGAAGTTAGTATTAAGAAGTGGCCTTCTAAGGTACATGGTAGAGCAAAAAGGTATGGTGTTGGTGGAGTGTGATAAGCGAGCAGCCTCCGTCGCTCCCAGGGGCGGGAGGAGAGCACGTGACGTACAGGCTGGCTGACTGGGAGGTGCTCTGTGAGCCTGGGAGGGTGAAGGCTAAGGCGCTTCTCCCGTAGTATCGTCGGCTGTGTAGCCACAGTGGGCTAGGGATTACTCTCCTCTTGCGATGTGGCATATGGCCAGCCACCGACCCACACACACACACACGCACACGTTCGTGCTTGCCAGCGAGAAAGTTAGCATATTTCCCCTGCTGGGTCTTTGGGGGGGGGGGGGGGGGGGGGTAACCGGCCAACGCTATACCATATTAATCATCGGTTGCTTGGCGCTGGTACCTAATACGGTGTGTTCCGGCCGGACCTGCTGTACATGGCCGCTCACACTCGACTGTTATCCTGACTCACGCTGCCCACAGCCTCTGCTACACGGGTCATGCAGCACTGGAGGAAGGAGGTGGTGGTGGTTGTATAATTCGTGAGGAGGCAAGTGTGCTGAAGTCCTGCATCTGGTTACTCTGATGATGAGAAGGGATTGGAAGGGAGTGTCCTAGCCGTATGTTATGAGACCTTGTATGATGAAGATTATGTTCTATAGAATCTGTAGAGTCTCCTTATGTGAGGTGTCTCCACCGGGAAGACATGAGCATAACCCACAATAAACTCATGAGTTTTGTAAATCCTGATGTGTGTATGGAGGCTTATCCTTGACATCCCTTCACCCTCGCCTCGGTATTGAGCAGTCGAGAGAAAGGGAGGACGTCGCCTGCCAGGCACAGCCCTCTTATGAAAGGTTCCTGGTATGTAAACCTGTGATTTGTTTCTGTAGTTATATGTCCTCCCTGTAGAGGGACGCATGTTGTTTTGATAAAGATCTTTTTGATTATTTCTCCTATTCTTAATGCATTTCTTCTTCTTCTTCTTCTTCTTCTTCTTCTTCTTCTTCTTTTTCTTCTTCTTCTTCTTCTTCATCTTCTTCTTCTTTTTCTTCTTCTTCTTCTTCTTCTTCTTCTTCTTCTTCTTCTTCTTCTTCTTCTTCTTCTTCATCAAGGTCCTACTTCATTCCTTAATTTTGGTGCCGATTGACCTGAAACTAGCTACTTGTGATTCCCCCTTCACTATACCTGGATACCTTTTTAATTCATATGATATATTGGGTATTTAGACGATTGTATGGAGTTAGAGGTCAACCACCTCAAAAAGGCGCGCGCGCGCATGTGTGTGTGTGTGTGTGTGTGTGTGTGTGTGTGTGTGTGTGTGTGTGAAGAGGCCGGGAAAACCCTGAAAAGGTCTATGGACCCTAGTTGTGGATAGGGGGATGTGGTTTCGGTGTATTGCGCATGGATGTGAGCGAATGAGGCCTTTCTTCGTTTGTTCCTGGAGCTACCTCGCTTACGCGGGAAATGACAAACATGTATGAAAGATTATGTATATATGTATATATATATATATATATATATATATATATATATATATATATATATATATATATATATATATATATATATATATACATATATATATATATATATACATATGAACAATACACAAGATGAATTTGCTATTTGAACCATTAATACTATTTTACAGGGGTCGAAGATCACTAACTTTTTAGGCCATTTCTCGATGTGTCTTGACACAAAGATGTATAAGGTTGCATGTGATGGGAGACATACCCGCATTCCTTCGAGAATGATGGCCCGCTGGCCTCTCTAGTTGATGTTTATACGTTTTCTTTGTTATCGTCACGTTGGATCAGCCCTCAGGTGACCAGGAAGAAGGAACACGAGCTCTGTCGCATCTGCCACCGAGTTTTGTACCCGGGAAGTGTGCGGTTCCGGCAATGGGGGGAGGAAGTGGGGTAGTCATATTATGGTTCCCAGGCGTTAGTTGTACTTAGGGGGAAACGTAAGGTTTTAGGATGCTGGTAGTAGAACCTGCCCTCCAACAGTAAGCATGCATGTGTGTGGGGACAGGATGTTGGCAATAGGGCCTGTCCTCCTGGAGTCAGCATAAGCGTTTATGGGTCAGGATGTTGTCAAAAGAACCTGCTACCAGGTGTCAGCATAAGGGGGTATTGGTTAGGATGTTGGCAGAAGAACCTGTCCTCCTGGTGTCAGCATAAGGGTCAGCATATTGGTAGTAGGACCTGCCTTCCTGGCTTCACCATAAGAGAGTATGGATGTCAGGATGTTGTCAGAAGAACCCTACCCTCTTGTGAGCCCAGGAATGTACGGGGGTCAGGATGTTGGCAGTTGGACATATCTTTCAGACATCAGGGCGTCTGTAGCATCAGTTAGAGGGACGCGTGCGTACCGTATCGTACCCGGATGTGTACCGACGGGGACCCACAGGTATCCAAATACCCGTAGCAACTGGTTGAGTCTTGATGAGGTGGGTACGTGAAGCGGCTGAGCAGCAGGACGGGTCGCCCCCAGTGAGTCAGCCAAGGACAACAGGAACCTGGTTCTCATGACCAGGATCCCCGAAGGACTGATACGTCCATTAGTTATGCTTCAGACCAGAGCAATTTGCATATATTTACATGTATGTATTATCGGGTTTACGTCAAACCCAGGAAAATTGTCCTCATGGGTCGATTTTCTTGAAATTCTGGGTAAATGGTTCGTCCTTCATGGTAATTTTGGAAGGTAAAGTGAGGGCACAGATAAATATATTTATTCACAATTAAACTTTTGATTAGTTTACGTCATATGTGATGTTTGTTTCGTTAATTTTACGTTTTGATATTTTTTTATCGATAACAAATACATTGACTCCCAGGTTAATAGGGAGTTTAAATCCCTCAGGGTTTGTAAATTGTGGGAGTGGAGCCTTTGCCCGGCCACACCACTGTGTTAGGTCTCCGGGCACACCGCCAACGTCCCTGTAAATTGTGGGTGTGGAGCCTCCACATCAACAATCACGTAAGCTATCATCCATAACAGTGTTCTGCCTCGGATATTTGAAGAGCATCTTAACTTTGCCACATGTATATAGTTCACTTGTTATGTATTTTGATACTTGCCTCTTGTATATAATTCACTTGTTATATATCATTGTACGTAATCTCTTCGTTGTTGTTCTTGTAATTCACTTACTTACCTTGTAAATTCCTGAATAATTCATTCAGTGCTGCTCATTTTTTGATAACAGTTTTCTCATTACGAAACTCGTCATTCATTCGTTGAGAACCAGTCCTGTGTCATCTTTTCTGCCATCCCCCTCAGGATGGGTAGGAGTGCACAATAAAGTAGCCGCACTTTGAAGCTGAAATCAGAATCGGTAAATTAGAACCTTAAGACCACATCACCTTCCCTTTAGACTGCTGGTCCCTGTTGACTGTGGGCGCTGGGGTTGCCAGGCCTGACCAAGCCACCCTGCTGGCCGCCTCCACCACCTCCCCTCCCACATACCTTGCCCCTTCCCTGCCTTATACACTACCCGTTCCGCCCACATACCCACTTCTCCATACCCACATACACCATCTCATCTCCCATCTAGCTTAGCTCCTTCACCTAAGCGATCTTAAACCTCCCTATCCGCTTGTACAGGACGCGTAGGTGACCCACTGCCATCTGCCCAGCGTGGGGACGCTCCCGCACCATCTGGGACGCAGCGAAAGTTAAAAAGAGTTCATCTCCGGTGGTCCCTTTGTTGGGGGCCTGGGCCTGGGCCAGGACTGTGGTCACACTACTGGGTGACCTCCATCGCCGAGCCTGCATGGAATACAGGCTCACTCTTGCATTCGGAAATCCCTCGACGCACGAAGAAAAGAAGTTAATAGCTTTACGCGATCGGTACGGTGACTGCTGTAGGGGAATTGGTTTATTGTAGCCATATGTCTGGCACAGTGAGTTTCGAACTAGTGTCCCGAAATGAGGCCAAGTGGTAGTAAAACGTTTTAAGAGTGAGCCATAAAGCCAGGTATGGCAGTCAGCGTTGCAATAAACAGCTTTGTGTGAGTGTCTTGATGAATACCCCTCGCTGAGAACCAGGCACAACGATTCAGAGAGGTTAACGGTGAGAAGGGAAGGTTATACCGTACGTTCGTCTGCCGAGTCACATATCGTGATGCAACGGACGCCAACCGGACTTGAAGCCATTGATTCGTGTTTACACAGGTTAACCGCTGCTGATTACTTCGCTCTGAACTCTGAAATAAGGATTACGATCTTTTTTTTTTTTTTTTTTTACCTTACGATATTTTCAGCCCTAAGGGTAAGAGCCCTTATCCTTGAAGAACCGAGTGGTGCTCCCTCTCAAATGAGACAGACGGATATGTTAAGTGAACCCGAAGCCTCAGGACTCATTACTCTGTATACAGTGTGGAAACACTGACTCTTTGAAAGGCAGCTTTTTCACATCGGGTGAAGTCGCTGATCTTTATCACCTGAACATGACGGTACGACCCTCGGGCACGATGGCCTGGGCTCTTCCTTGATTCTGAGAGTCAGGTCAAAGGCCTGGTTTCGATGCTCAGGGCTCTTACCATCGTCCTTTAAAGGTCGTATCGTCGTGCTTAGGGGCTGTGGCTTCTTGCTGATGGGGGTTAAATTGGACGTGAGATGGACGGGATTTCTCAAGCTGGTATATACATTAGAGAGAGCAAATGGGACTGGGCAGAGTGGGCGCAAGTCGAGCTGCGGCCGAAGGACAGGAAATACTAGGGAATATTGAGGGTCACAAGTTGTCCCAACTGGCAGCGTTCCGGGTCTGGTCCTGGTGGTATTTTTGGCTGTTGGTGGTGGTGGAAGTGGTGGTTAGTGTTGGTGGTGGTGACTGAACACCATTTAGCTGGTGGTGGTGATGATGGTGAGGTTGTTGTTGGTAGTGGTGATAGCGGTGGCACTGCTGGTGGTGGCAATGTTGGTGTTTGGTGAGGTTGATAGCGGCAACAGTGGTGTTATTGAGGGTGGTGGTGGTAGTGTTGGAGAACACGCCGTTATACAGGAAGGTCAGTCGGAGCCAGCCCCGCCACCCAACACCACCTTGGGGTACTGGTGAGAGAACCCACCACCATCTTTACATTCTACAACTCTCTTCTGGGTCTCCACTTTACCTTCTCCCTCCTCCTCCTTTTCCTCTTCCTCCTCCTCCTCCTCCTCCTCCAAGCACCTAATATAGAAAAGAGAGAGGAATTTGCTGCATTGATCACTTACACCTAACCATAACGGCTTTGGTTTTGCCTCAACACACTACCACTTACATTTTACTTCCTCCTTTCTTTCATATTTGTCTTTTCAGGGAAACTAATAACTCAGGCCTGTAATGAAGGGAGTCAGTGTGTGTATGCTTGACCCCCTTGGTATACGACGATACAGCACTTCAGTATGCCGGCCTGGCCTTTGACCGGACCATTAACAGTTTTGACTGCCTGGCCTTTGATCTGGTCCTTCAGAGTCGAGTCAAAGGCCAGGTTATCGTACCGGAGTGTCGTTCTGTCGTGCTTCAGGATCATACCGACTTGCCAAAGTGTCGTACCGTCGTCCACGAGGTGGCCAACGAAATCGACCGCCCTGCGTCGGTAGCTTACGATCGTTTTGTGCAGCATCGTAATCCTTTGACGATGGTTGAATTACGACAGGAAGGGACTGCCTTATAGATTTCAGTTCGATATGCGTCATTAGCGCAAAGCTTAATGCTAGTTCGAATAGTGTGGTGTCTGGGATAACATAGCGGTGGTACGTTTGGAGAGACATGCGTGTCCTAATTTTTATACATTGTTTACTAACGTCTTTCGTTAAGTGTATACATCAGTCCTAAGAGACGGTTCCGTAATGTGTCACTTTGCACTAACCGTAGAGATGTTTATATTCTTTTCATAGTATGACCATCATTATACGCTGTACAAACCTTGAACTTGTTTGTAACAGATATAAGCCATCGTCTCAGCACAGCAGGTGATGATGACACAGTCACAGTGAGCGAGTGTTCCCTTGTCTTGTTGGCTCAGGTGTTGTGTTCGCTTACTGTAAGAGGACCGATTTTTATGAGATCACTGAGGTTGTTGACACTGGAGAGTACACACACACACACACACACACACACACACACACACACACACACACACACACACACACACACACACACACACACACACACACACATATGCACCAGTCGCGACACAGGGCTGTCCAGGAACACTGTAAATCCTGTAATAGAAAAAGAAGAGCTTACAAAGCCACTTTCATCAGTGATTAGAAGAATTTAAATGATGACATTAACGAGTGCAAATTGTTTTTCCCGTCCCAACTGAATTTTACTAAACTTAAAATAACTAGGTTTTCTTAGAGTGAATTACGGCGTATTTGTATGATAATTAAAATATATTTCATACTATACTCACGTTGCTTTTCGAAGGATTATGATGCTATAAGGTTTTTAACGTATGTTCTTTAGATCCGATGTTCTTTTTATGGCTCCTTACCTAAATACAAGTTCCTGTGCCAACCGCTGACTTTGAATTTTAATTGCAACCGGCCGAGTGTTAGACCCGTCAATGAATCAGATCCCCTCTTCCGTGGGGCTTGGACACCTGGTAAATCCTGCTTGCATCAAGATACTTTTCCTTTAATTCAAAAGTCGACGTACATGATTGTACCTTTGAATTGCTGGCTATAAACGATGTTGCCGCGTGTGTGCCTTTGGATTACTCCAGTTAATTCTGTGACTTTGAATTCCTTCTGTCTCACTTTGAATTGGATGTGGAATCACTCCCATGTGTTTGAGTGTGTGGTTCTTGTGTGTGTGTGTTAACGGGGAAGGGGTTTTACACTCGTGTTGCCTCATCTCTTAACCTCGTATATGAGCCGTAACTTACGCATTCCACCTTACGCTAGGTAAGTACTCGTCGACTAATCCTAATGGAGGGAAGGATGGACGGTTGGGTTTAGCTGTGAACCGAATGCCCCATCTGGGACTGGTAGGTCTCGAGGCTAACCACTGCACCACGGAGGCTCTTGTATATGTGTGTGTGTGTGTGTGTGTGTGTGTGTGTGTGTGTGTGTGTGTGTGTGTGTTTGTTTCTGGCGTGTTGGTCATGTTTCTTCCTCCTGTATGACCGATGAACATTACGGCAGGTGAAAGTAAATATGAGCATCATACTACTTCCTCGACTGGTTCTCCCGTGAGGGTGGCGTTCCGCATCCTTGTGTGCCCCGCATGGGAGCAGAGTGTGAGGAGGAGGAGGAGGAGGTGAGATGCCCTTCCTCATAGCTCCTGGCTGTGAAGGGTAGAGTTCAGAGAGGGGTGAAGACAAGAGAGTGAGAGACGTGTGGTAGAAAACTGGGGAAGGGAACGGGGAGACGAAGGGAAGAGAGAGGTAAGTGAAACGCAGAAGTGAAGGTGAGCTGTGTGCACCTCACCTCATGACCATCATCTCCAGCCACGGCTCAGGCAGGGGGCCGGGCGTGGGGGGAGACCCCATCTCACCACCAGCCCTCTGCTACACGGTTCGACTGTTCAGTTGTACTCTTCAGCAAGTGTTACCGAGCAACAGCAATCTTGATCATTTATTTGTTTATATATATATATATATATATATATATATATATATATATATATATATATATATATATATATATATATATATATATATATATATATATTATTTATATACGTAACCACTGGTGATTTATATTTATTCTAGATTAATAAATCTTAACTGATATTTGTGTGCCCCCTGCACGTATCATTGGAGGATCTGGAAGCTGGATTTACCCTCGATAGGTTATCAGTTAAGGCGAGTTTCCGCCCAACGAGAATGTTGACAAAGTGATCAGTGAAAGACATGTTCGGAGATTGTTTGGTCCGGTGGCGACTGGTGATCTTTGGTTGGTATTTTGAGTTTCAGTCACAGAAGAGATGTTGCTGTAAAAAGGAGGATTATTGTGATAACAGCCAGTGAAAGTCCATGACGCGTAGGAATAGAGTATGTAAGTTTAGGTCATAAAAAGCTGGTCTTACTTGTTGAGCTGCTGGTAAGTCGGGGGAGTCGAGTACAGATGACTTATCTGGTTTGTTATTCGAAGGCAGTGATGGTGTGGTGAGGGAGGAGTTGTGTTTGGGGCAAGTTCTGTGGGCTGTGGCTGGAATTGTGTTTGGCACAAGCCCTGCTGGCCATGAAGGACGTTTGAGCGAGCAAGGCCCCCCGGTACCCTCTTCAAAGAGGAGTCCTTACTGCAGTTTATTTAAAGTAACGGCCTTATGGCAGGCTTTGCAAAGGTAAGGGAAGGCCTTGGAGTAGGCTTTGAAAAGACAAAGCCGCAGGGCAGACCACAGGGTAAACTTTGCGAAGAGAAGGCCTTAAGGTAGACTTTGACCTGTAAAGGGGAAGGGCTTAGAGAAGGCTTTGCAGAGGGGAGATCTTGGGTCAGGTTTTGTAATTGGAAGACCATGGGGAAGGCTGTGCATAGGGGAGACCCTGGGACAGGGTGTGTGGTGGGAGAGGCCTGAGTTAGTACGTAGTGTAGGCTGAACGTTGTTGAGTTGGTCTCTGTTCACGGCGTGGAACTAACGTGGCTTTGTTGCAGGGGAAGGACTTGGTTATGTTGTAGGGTTTGGGTTAGCGATCGGCGCTTTAAAATATCAGAAAATGTTGATCCTGTGAATTGTAAAGTTTATGGACATAGTCTAGACATAGACCTACGCACAAACTAAAACGCTAAGTCTTAGAATGTGAAAAATTGGGCCTTTTAGAAATAGGTCTAAACTGACCCTGCAAGAAATGTCACAACGCTTTATTGTTAATTACGAGATATCGAAAATTCTAAGCCTGTATCCACTTTTTGCATCTAGTCTGTAAAACTTACCGTATGAAAGACTATGTTATCCATTTAAGGAAGCTTATTTGATGAACCAATTTTTATGGCAACTTAGATAACGAACATCAGCCCGAGAGAGTCTGACAGAGACCCATTGTTTGTGACCTCCGTAGTCCTTTTGCGTTACCGCGAACAGGATAAGCATGGGGCGCACAGTAAGCTGGTCGATGATACCAGCACAAATCAATCAGTCTCCGTAGAGAGGCAGTGGTTGGGCTAAGGCCATGTGGAAGTGCATCAGTTATGTTGTGAGAGTGGTTCCAGTACACCAGGAGACGTGGCTGATTGTGGAGAACTTTTCCTTTGTTGTTAGTGTCGTATACCTATTACCTTTCCCTTCTTGCCTCAGTCTCCTTGTATGGAGCTCCTTCATTGCTCAGGAAGCTGGCCGCGTCCACCGAACTGGACCATTTGTGTATATTTTTATTGGGCGAGCATAGGACAGCTAAGGAGTAAAGTTTTAATGTCTTCAATGTGGAAACCGCATCTTAGGCATGAGGGATCTTCAGATATGCTGAATTTGATTTTGTAATGCATGTGAATATGTATGCAAATATGTAAATATGTATGTATATATATATATATATATATATATATATATATATATATATATATGGAAGTGAATATCTGTGCATATAAACAAGTGTTGAATGTGTGTGTGTATGCATGATTGCCAGTCTGTACTGTGCATGAGCCGGTTCATAATGCTGGGAGGACCATGGCCCCGGAGGCCTCCCGTAGAAGGGCATATGGCTGTAAGGCAAACCTTTTGACGGACGGGTGATGCAAGCAGACAGTCAGCACCGCCGACAGCGGCAGACTTTCGATGAGGGGGAAAGGTGCATTGCCTGTTGAAGGCCGATAGCCTCCCCTTGATATACTATTGCTATGATATGGTGGCAGATATTACTGATCCTTCCCCTGATACACTGTTGCTATGATAAGGTGGGAGATATTGATGACCCTTCCCCTGACGCACTATTACTCTGATAAAGCCACACAGACGAATGAAAATCGAACCAAGATCTGTTCCCTCTAGCTGGTGATGGATGGAGAGGGTGCAGCGGTGATCTGATAAACATCACAGCAGCAATGCTGAGATTCTGGTTACGTAAATATTGCCTTCAGTACCTGCGACCTTAGCTTCTGGCCTTCGGGAGGGGTGTGGCGTAAACGCTGGCGAAGAACGTGGAGGCGGAAGGACACCTATTTAGCTGTCCAAAGTATTGTCAGCGGTTGGAAAAACTGGTGGCGCGGTGTCACCAGAGAGACTGTCTGCAGCGTTTGTCGTGTTCCTGATTTCTGGCTGGGGTTCGGGCGTGTTGCCAGCGGCTGGCGGACGGACTGGCTGGTTGATTGTATTGTGTTCCAGGAGGCAGAGCCTCGGTGTGGTGATGGAGCTCCAGGGAACGGTAAGGAACGAAGAGGTTATTGATGGTCGAGGGAGAGAGAGAGGACGTGCTGGAAATACAGAGTCACAGAGAAAGGATGTGGTGGTGACGGAGGAGACGACCTGAAGACAGGATTTACCTGTGACGAAGAGACAGGTTATTGACGGATAGGTACAGAGAGATTGTGGGCGAGATAGATGCAGAGAATGGGCGTAGAAACAAAGAAGTTGATTGAGGGTGTGGCTGGCAGGAGACCCTCGCACCAAGCAGCAGCAGCAGCTGCAGCACTATGTATGCCAGCAGCCGCCGGCCGGGAGAGGGGCTGCTCCTGCTTCGCCTCTCACTAGACTCCTACTTTTACCCCCAACTCACTTCCTGAGCGCTGGCTTCTCCTCCTTTGTTCCCTCATGACCTGTCACATGGGCGCCACATTCTGTTGGAAGAACCTCATAATGAAGTTTACATCATTGTTTTATTTCTCCCTAAAGATATCGTAGAAAACGAAAGGAAAAAAATGATGGTCGCATGTTGCATATTCTGCACGTCTGGGCCCTATGACTGTGTACTTTTAGTCTCATTTTTCCAATGATTTCGAACGTTTTTCCCTCATGGAACGTGGATTCCTCAGGATTCTCTTGCTTTATGACAGATCACAATCATTTATGGACCATGCCATTGTCCACAGTGGGCAAAAGGGTCTACATAAGTCCACCCGACTATGGAAAAAGTATTTTAAGATATTTGCGTTTTCATGCTTCCGGAGTAGGGTTTTGTCGTCCATGCTGACCTCCAGATTCGACCCCACTCTTTCGGCGTCTGACTTTCTGTTTCCTCGTGCTGTTTCGTCACCAGCTTCAGACATAATCACTGTGTATATAGAATGTATAATTACGTATTCTTTGAAAGCTTCCATACACCATAAACTTACGTACGATTATAGATATCGGTATACACATGTTCCTATTTGCTTCCTGAAATACCCACATGTACAAATTTCGTGTTGTATTGCACGTACTCACATGTACATACATATTTTCCATGGTGTTAATATGTATATTGATTCAGGCCATTGATGTATATCACTACAAATGTATGTTTCTCACTACAATGTATTTGACGTATATAATGTATTTATGAAAAGCAGATAAAGTTTTAAGCTAATCTGGTAGTTATTTTGTGATATATGGACGTTTGATTATAATGAAAAATATTGATATTGACTAGCCATATAGTGGTGGTCAGGTTGTGGATGTGTTGGGTCATGGACGTACATGGATGTCATATAACGTGAGATGTGATGGGCTGTGACGAGGTACAGTTGCTTGAGGAAGGTGATGATTTCCAAAATTCCTTATTGTTCGTTGATGGAGACAGGGTAGTAAAGCAGAAGATTCTTCCCCACCCACCTCTCCCTCAGGCACATCAACCAGCAAGAAAACAGCTGTGAAGGAACACCATGTTGTATGTGGACAGTAAACTGAATTGGAAATTTTACATTAAAGATTTAATTGAAAATGCAATCTGAATTTATTACAGTTGTCGGGTTCTCCTGGGAAAAAGGAAATTAGCCGTTAATCTGTAGAGAAATTAAGTTGAAATACTGTACAATACTGGCCGTCTATAGACTGAATTTATTTTTCAATAATGATTACTATCACTGGAGTCTTTCTCAGGTCGTGGTTTGGTTGTGGTGATAGTCATTTGTTTGACAATATCTGATGTTGGTTTTATTCGTGTCTTGTCTCTTGCTGAGACATCGTTCACATCGTTGTGTCTAGTTTGTATATCTTTCTCTGGTGTGAAGATATTATCATGAGTTATCGTAATTATAGAGTACATTGAAAACTATTATCACGTCTCGGAGTCTGCGGGATTATTATCTTTGTGAAGGAAATGATTATAGGTCTGTGAGTGTATCCTCATGCGGTTTCTTAATGTGTGAGGGAACGAGTTTTGTCTCTCTCTTTTTCTAATATTCTGTATTATTTCTATGGTCTCATAAATTTTTTCAACCAAAACTTAGCAGGTTAGTATGAATATAGTCCGACTAAGGCAATGTATAAAGAGGAGTTATTGTGTTGTCTCATTTTCTAGTTTACATGTATAGCTGTAAAACCAGACGTTCTATTTACACTTATTCTATATGCAGGGAAGCATTGCTTTGCGTGTTCAAATTCACTGTTGTCATCACTTCAAGGTCTTTCTCTTCATCTCTCTTTCTAATGACGTCTTACCAAACATATTTACATTCGTATCTTGACTGCATGGCTGGTCTACGATGAAGTGTCCGTAATGCCTCTGACTCCTGCAACGTTTAGCCTCGGTGTCTTTGAGATATAAGATGGTGGTCCTGTGTATGGCGCATTATTTCCTTATTTTCAGTCATCTTTAGGCAAAGTTTAAGATTTTACTTGTGAATTATGTCTCCAGATTACTGATGTGGATAATGAGAAGTGAGGGGCGTATAACCCAGCCTTACGGTACGCCGCTTGTCATGGTGAGTCAGTCGGATCCGTCAGTGGACGGCAAGCCTATGCCGTAAACTTTGATTTTACTCAGCAGTCTCTTAACGAAAGCCTTTTCAAAGATGTGTTATATCTAAAGGTGTTTTTGAATCACTATGATGAAAGAAATCTGTTAAATTCGTTAAGTATGATCATTCATTACGAATCCTGGGTTGACTTTCAGTTAGGAGTTTATCGTCCGCCCAGAGTTCAACGGCCTAATCCCTGATTATATTGTTTCTACCATTTTACCCAAAGCCAAAGTAAGATTAATAGGTCGATGATTCAAGGCGCAATTTTCTATGTCCTTATATGAAAATTGGAGTTACATTCGCTAATTTAGTCATTGAGCACTTTCTCTTCCCGTGCATATTAGTGTATATTAGTGATCGGAAATACTACTTGAACCATGTTCTTGACACCGTACTCTTAATTGTTGCTAACGAGCGAAGTAGGGAGAAGTCCTACGGAGGCCTAGTTCACTGACTTACGATCTGGCCAAAGTGATGACGCGAGACTGGAGTGAGTGAGGCGAGGGTGTGCCTGGAGCACCCACGCCCAGCGTCTGTCGCCCATCCCACAATGCTAGACGCCGAGCTCCCAGGAAGGCGGGAAATCTTCTGTTCTCTTGAACTCTGAAGACGAGTAAAAAAATCTGCCATTTTCAGTAAAAAACAATTAGATTATTTTTGTCTTGTCTTTTTAAGTATGTAAATATTTTTACTTTTCTAACCAAAGCTTGAGTGTGATCCGACAATACTTCAAGTTATCTATTGTAAGGCACTTGTCAAATATTTTTCATACCTTGACTCAAAATATGAACAGGTATTTTTCAGCGAAAAATATATGTAAAGTATTTATTTGCGACTCGTGTACTGTGCAAGTCTCCGTCTTCCTCGTTACGACGGTTTATCAGTCACACAACATGGTCGTCAACAGGGATTCTTAACTATGTCAGTGGACCAATTAGAGACACCATCTGTGTCTTTTTAGACCACCTTCAGCGTATATGCAGTATCATATCAGGTCTGAAATCACCCAGACCCTTACTAGAAATAGTACTGATGATGACATTTATTTATTCATTTAATATTATCCTGTGGACCACTAGGAAATGGGCCACGGACCACAGGACGGACCACAGGTTAAAAACTCATGGTCTGCAGTGACCCGGACCTTCCCATTCTTTTAAAGACGCTCGTCTCCCGTCCACCCTCACATCCCTCGGAGGGAGTTTCCCGCGTTTCACCTGATCTTATTCGGAGCTTTGGTGGGTTTTAGTGGGTTAACCGCCCGTCCTGTTTTAACAAAGACACCTTTCTTTACTTATATATATATATATATATATATATATATATATATATATATATATATATATATATATATATATATATATAGAGAGAGAGAGAGAGAGAGAGAGAGAGAGAGAGAGAATACTTAATAGCCGTTTCTCACAGTAGCGAGGTTGCACCATGGCAGACGAAGAAAGGCCACATTCGCTCACATCCATTCTCTATCTTTCATGTGTAATGCACCAAAACCACAGCTCCCTATCCACAACCAGGACCCACAGAACTTTTCAGGACGCATAACATTCTCTGGTTCAGTCCATTGGCAGCACGTCGACCCCTGTATACCATATCGTTCCAATTCACTCCAATTTAGTCTCCCTTTCTCCTTTCTTCGTTCATTATCTCCATATGTCCAAACACACACACACACACACACACACACACACACACACACACACATATATATATATATATATATATATATATATATATATATATATATATATATATATATATATATATATATATATATATATATATATATATATATTCTTTTTTCTTTCATACTATTCGCCATTTCCCGCATTAGCGAGATAGCGTTAAGAACAGAGGACTGAGCCTTTGAAGAAATATCCTCACCTGGCCCCCTTCTCTGTTCCTTCTTTTGGAAAAAAAAAAAAATGAGAGGGGAGGATTTCCAGCCTCCCGCTCCCTTCCCTTTTAGTCGCCTTCTACGACACGCAGGGAATACGTGGGAAGTATTCTTTCTCCCCTATCCCCAGGGATGAGAGAGCTTGGGAAGTGAGTCAGTTG